>NW_026928880.1:30000-35176 GCF_032062105.1 Saccostrea cuccullata | reverse complement strand
TATTAATTTTAAGATTCACTGACCACAAAGTGAGGAGGTGATAGGTTGCCTCCCCTGCTCCTTTTCTGGCTTAAAATCTCATCTCTCTTCTGTTTTCTGACTTGTGCAATCTGAAAAACATAATTTTTTGAGAAAAACTCTCAAGATTTTTTTTAATACAGTTCCTTTCTAAAGTCATGGATCCATCAATTCATACCCGGATTTAAAGCCATATATGGCGTAACTGATCAAAAAGCTTTTCATACAATTCTGAACACGAAGAACACCTCGTTTCATCTAATAATACGATTTTATATTCTCTGTAATGTGCTATTTAAAATCTTTTGTATTTTCTTCCGAGTCGGAGAATATTCCGAGAATCCAAATTAAATTGTGATATCTTTAATTAATATATTCGATCAATGCATACTATCTCTGCAAGATATATTATTGTTTTCAGCGGCAGCTCACACAAATTGGTCCGACCAAAATAGTTCCATCATGATTAAGTAGATACAACATTATTGTTCATGATAAGAGTGAAGTTGTGTATTTCATACGTTAAAGAAATCAAAAATAACGTCAAAATATTATTAGAAAATCACTTTCCCCCCGAAATGCAGAGTTATGTCCAAGACACGATGTAGTTACGATATCGACACATTACTTTTTTTATAGTTTACTATAATAGTTCTACATTCTCATGTGTATATTACAATACTTTTTGTTTTAAGACTATTTCCTAACTGTTAATATCCTCGATATCGTGCTGATATCGAATCATGGTTGCTCTAGGAATTGTGATTTCCATCCTTAATATTGTGTTTTTAACAACTGTTACTTAAAACTTTCTTTATAAAACTGTCCCTGTAGTGTCAATATCTCTTCATATCGAATCATGTTTGCTCAGCCCGTTGTAAATACCTTCCCTGCTACTTTGAATGTGTTTATGTTTAATTACTTTACTTTTACGAAGATTTTACCTGCCATCGATATCGTCGATATCGACGATATCGTATCGATATCGATTCATGATTGTTAAGAGCATATTACTTTACCAATCTTCATCCTAATATAAAAACTTTATTTTTACATCACTTCTGTGTTTAAAAAGTTTACCTTACTGTCGATATCGTCGATATCGACGATATCGTGTCGATATCGAATCATGATTGTTAAAATATTTTGAAGAATTTTCACACTAATCCAATATCTTACTTTTAATCTAATCTAAAACAATAACAACCCTAAAATTTTCTTTATCATATTAATTTATTTTTATATCCAATAAGGAATCAATTTGGACTTCACTTATGACTTTCTAAAATTATGTTATACCTCAATGTGAAAATAAATTGTGCAAATAGGATCGATATCGATACGATATCGTCATGATATTGTCGATATCGACGACATCGACATAATATAGAGTCTCAAATACAGAACCAGGTATTTCCAATTAATAGTGCTGATTACGATCGATATCGATAAGATATCAACATAATATTGTCGATATCGTCGATATCGACATCATATTTGTTCTTGGACATGTATGGAAATGCAAATAAAAAATATCAATATTCCTACGCTCGCTCCCTCCTCAGCCTTTTTTTTTTTTTTACATGTTTGATAATAGAGAATATTTAGGTCATTCTTCAATTCATATTTTTTCACTGATGAATTGATAATACTATATCAACAATTGTATTAAGTACATGTTTATAGTCTGTTAATTATCATACAATTTCCTTTTAAGAAAAAATAAATCATTCTGTGTGTGTATATTATTAAATGACGGAATTTTCAATCCCTGGCTGGATTCTGCTCACGTGTGTACACTTTGTAAACTTTAGGGGATAAAATGTGTGGCAAAACGAGAACTGGGTCGGACATTCGGGTTCGTGTTGGAGTTCAGCATAGGCTTACCATTTTATATAGAACTTGAATAATGTAAGTAATATCTGCGACGAATACATTAGCATATTTCAGTAATTTTCAAAACAAAAAAGGTTTTCAGTTCAGAATTTTCCGATCCGGTCTTGATTTTCCTAACACGGCCATTTTAAACACAAGTTGTTGCAGATGCAAATGTTAGAACAAACTATATATAGTTCAACAGGGATTGTATAATTTTTATTAATCAGAATTCGTATTCATATGATCTAATTAAGAAAAGAAAAGTTTTGTCTGCCATCGTAACTTCTCGGCAAAACAAAACGTGTTCCTCCGAGCTCGCTGGATGCGTTTAACAGCTCCATCGCACGTGTGTAGATCAAGGCTAATGTTGGTCTTGCGGACACAGGTTCATGTAGGCCTATGTGTACCGTTTGTTAGGAGACTGGGTGACCTCACCATGCTCACGAAATTTACACCAGTTCCATAACTAGGCCCTAGACATTGCAGTTTTTTATTAACGTCATTATAAACACTGATAAGCATATTAAATCTAAAAGTCGAATATCTTTGGATATGGGGTAACCCATATCTATTCTTGTTTATAACGCAATTGACTTAGATTTTGTAATTTACAGAAAAGTTCTATCTTTATATAAAGTAATGATACAAATAATAAGTTCTTATAATTAGAGTATAATAATTTTCATTGTACATACGCCATATATGGCTTTAAAAATTCAGAGTGATCACAAATTCTGTTATGAAAGTTGATAAAATGGTAATGAACATATGAAATCTAAAAAATTCAATTAATTTAAGAATAAATCTTACGTGATGTTTTCTGTCCTGCTTTCTCTGCTGAGCTTTATTTTTCTTTGTAGATGTCTTCACATTGACTCTCCCTTAAAAAATGTTAAAGAAATAAAATTTTTGTAAGGTTTTCTTTACTTTTTAAAGGAAATTCGAACTGCCTCTTGTACGATTTGATCACACGCTATTCTAATTACCTTTCGTTTCTTTGTCGAGTTGACCTTTACTCTTGTGTTTTCCGTGTTTGTGTGTTTTATTTTGTTGCTTAAGAGCACCAGGACGATGGGCTTGTTGTACATCTGCAGCCATTCTGTCAAAATTTCCAACACGTGTTTGCAAACCGGAAGTTTTGATTTTCTGCGTGCGTAAGCGGCCTTACAAATTTTAAAACGACGTAAGCGACTGATATGGCCGACGAAGAGAAGCCGCAGCAAAATCATGAAAATGACCAAGATGCACAGAATCCAGGAAAGCAACTTCTCACACAGGGAACGACGGGAGAAATGTCTCGTCCTAATAATCTACAGCGAATTGCACAGAAAAAGGCGATGGTTAAGAATTATTCAAGAACGAAAAAGTTGGAGAAATTGGCTGTATATTCATCCTGCAAGGTGCATAATTTTGTAAACAATGGAGTTATCTCCCTGAAAACAAGATATTTTTTTTAGTTTTAATTTCAAATCTTCAGAAATTATCACATAATGTTGAGCATGTTTTAGCCATTTTAGGTAAACCAAAAACAAAAATGATCATTAATATGTCAAATGCAAAATGCAGCATAATTATTATTTTTTTAATTCTACCATCTTGCAACAGAAATTTCCAAACTAACTGTCCTGGAAGTAGTGTTTTAAAGCATGTTCTTGTTTTCTAGACAGAGAATTGTAAATGCAATGGTTGGAAGAACCCTAACCCCCCTCCTACCCCTCCGAGAGTTGATGTATCTCAGCCCCTCGCCAATCTCACAGACCCTTGCAGAAGCTGTAACCACACCCTGAGTAAGTAACTCTACTCGCTACACAGCTGAACTTCAATAGGTCTATCTCAAACACAGATATTTCAAATACCATGGACAATTTGAAGGAATGTGGATTAAGTTTCAACCACTTAACATACTTTAAGTATTTTACCCCAGGCAGATATCTGAAATCTTAAGATATCTCAAAGTACTTACCAGTTTCTACCATATGGAAGATAACAAGGCTTGATTGCATTATAATACCAGATAAACATGCAATTTAATCTTTCATTGATTCATGTTTTTTTCAAACAGGTGCTCACGTTTCACACCTGGACAACACAGCAGAGGAGGAACTAAATCGCCTGCTCAGAATCGTGGTGGACATCGAGAACTTGTTCATGTGTGTTCACAAAGAGGAGGACGCAGAAACCAAACAAGTCTACTTCTTCCTGTTTAAAGTAATTATGTACTATATGATTGATACATGTAGAATGATAATCTGCAAATATTAATGATACGTTTTTTCCTGTTTTAATAATATCATACTAACTGGAGAATTTAAAACTATTTACATATTTTTTTGCTTATTAACTGAACAGGTTAATATTTTTTAGTTTATTTACATGTACTGTTAATTTATTTTTTGTATTTCACAGCTTCTAAGAAAATGCATCCTGAACATGAGTAATCCCACTATAGAGGGACCACTGGGGAGCCCTCCATTTGAAAAACCAAGTATAGCCAAGGTCTGATCACAATCACTAAACATATAGAGTAACATATTAATGATAATCATTATAACCATGCAAAACTATTCAACAAATCTTACAATACAGACAATTTTATGTCTTTAGATATTTTTCAAAAATGCACCATTTTTTTTTAAATGTTTCAGACTGTAAATGTCTTATTTTCTATTTTGTGAGTTTTTAAATTTTTTGGTACAAGCTAAATAGCTGTACACAAGTTTTTCTGATTTTTACTTCAGGGGGTGACTAATTTTGTGGTGTACAAATTTGGACATCTAGCTCAGAGAGAATGGCAGACTATGTATGATTTAGCTAAGATGTTCCTACACTGCCTGAATCACTGGAAGCTAGAAACACCCACAAGTCGACAACAACATGCGGGGCCAGAGGACATGCAGACCTATAAAGTCAACTACACAAGGTTCACTCTTTCTCTTCATATTTTTATTAGAATTTGTTGCATCTCCTTAGGATCATTTTTACATCAACATGATCAAAAGGGATGTAAAGTTTACTGATTCAGTTCATGTGAATTCCAGAAATTGTCTCAGATCCGAGTTTATGTTATACAATTTGTCTTTACAGATGGTTGTGTTATTGTCACGTGCCAGCCTTCTGTGACAGTCTGCCTCGCTATGAGACCACTCTGATCTTCGGACGGACAGTGCTGCGCTCTGTGTTTCAAACCATGAGGAGACAACTGCTGGACAAATTCCGGGCAGAAAAAGAGAGAATGCCTCCAGAGAAAAGAACTCTAGTACTCACCCACTTTCCAAGGTAA
>NW_026928880.1:0-25000 GCF_032062105.1 Saccostrea cuccullata | reverse complement strand
GACCCCCGGGGCTAGGGTGGGGCCAAAATGGCCGACTCAAGTTTTACATAGGGATATATAGGGAAACCTTTTAAAATACTTCAAAGCTATGATTAGTGATATTTATATGGAATCATCCTCAGGTAGTGTAGATTCTAGTTTGTTCAAATGATGAACGCCTGGAGGGGGGGGGGTAAATTCAAGCCTGATGTGCTCAGGTGATCGCTGTGGCCCCTGGGCCTCTTGTTAGAGTATAGTGTAACTATTTTCATAATTATAAATTCCTATTTACTATTTACAGCTACAACCCCATCCTCAGCTACAGGAGTGAGTGGATTAAACAGATTCCTGTCCACAGGGTCTGTGCCCTCCACCCCTACAGACAAGGTAGCGGGGGAGAACTTCACCTCCATCAATCTCAGCCCGGGGGTAGCAGCAGCACGACGATCGTCAAGATCTGACACAGGTAAGAAAAAACAAATTTCTTTTTGTCTCAGTCAGTGATAGCTGTGTGAAGAATATGGAAATATCTGTGCACTAAACTTTTTAATGAAACATACAGTTTACTTTCTTTTAAGAAAGACATTTTAATGCATATTCAATGAGATTTAATTTTAAATTCATCATAGATATGTGAATATTATTTAGATAAATGAACTCCCAATGATTTTACAATATTCTGATGTTAACAGGAAGTTCTGAGCTGAAGCGTAAACTTGAGGAATCATTTGGTCCTGAGGACGTGAAGAGGAAGAGGATTGAGGGCGATGTGTCCTCAGAACTGGTCACTAGTATTGTAGCCACCATCACTGAACCAGAACAGATGGTGGGACCAGATGTAAGTACACTGCCAGACATGTACTTGTCTTGTTCATGTAGCAAGATCATTAGAATCATTCAGAAAGATTTTAAGTTTTCGAAGGCAGCAATTTTATTTATTTAAATTAAGCTGAAAATCTTGTGAATTCTAACTGTATGGAATAAAAGTAAGGGGTTATAAAATAAGCTAAAAGTTTATTTATTAAGGAACATTTCACATAAAAAAAATCTGTGACAAAAATATTGCCTGTCAATATGATTAAGGATAAAATTCGCCAGCAAAATTTTATTATAATAGTCCAGTCAATCTAACTCAAAAAACACCCAAACCTCAAACAAATTGCAACAGAAATTATTCCAGTGGAATTTTGTTATTTATAATGTGCCTTTTGATATATCAAAACTCTAGAAAAATATTTTTGTCCAAACATCTTTTTTTTCAATTATAAAAAAACCCCAATATTTGTTCAAAAATGCCAATAAATCTCCTTTTGAATAGACATTCTATTTATGCATAAAAATAGTTTTGCCAGGAATGACCTTGAAATTTTTTGACAGTCGTGCATGAATGTGTCTGAAAACTAAAACCGGTGATTATTTCATAAGTTGCTATGGATTCCTGTAATACGCGGACGCCTAAAGACCAGTATTTTTAGGTACATATCACAAAGTCCAGAATTTATTCATTTATTTATTCAACCTTTCAAATAACAATTAATGAAAATCTTAAAAATTGTAAAAGGTGAAAAAACGACACCTTTCCATCCAACCATGATCAATTTTACGTAGATAAAAATTTTTAAAAAGTGAAAATTTGTTTTTCTGGCATATTTTTAAGAAAAATAATTTCATCTAAAATCATTGTAAAAATTGCTTGTAAAAATATGATATTATCGTGATATTTTTTGGAAAAAATCGTGATATATTGTGATAGGGAATTTTTGGCGATACTCATCCCTATATAAAAGTACCTCAAATTTCAAAACCTCTTTCAGGGAATGGGGTGGTCTATTTTTTAAAGGTATATAACTTCTTGACAATGTAATGACTCCTGGGGAATGGGTTTATGGACATAACATACCGGAAGAACCTTTTAACTCTAAAAATTTCAGAGGGAGTGGGTTCTCCGCCACATATCTTCCTTTATAGCAATGCATATGCATGGGACATTCATTTAAAATACATGTATGTTATATCATATTATAGTTAAGTAAAACCCCCACTGCTTTTATTGGAAATATTGAAGATATAAAAGAAAACTAGAGGTACTGTGAGCGATGAGCTCACTAAATGATACCCCCCGCCTCCCATATGGTTATAACTGGTGAAAAAGTCCATGTTTTCCTGTGGCCGGGAAACCCAAAATATGTGTCGGATCAAAAAGTAAAATAGGAGGTGCACAATGGCAACATGTAATAAAGATTCTGTGAAAGTTTCATCAAATTTCATTCAGTGGTATGAGAGGAGTTGCGGATAAGAGATGGGTACCCCAAAGCGTAACAGACGGAAGGACGGATGGAAATACCGATTACTATATACCCCCACTTTTCAAGCGGGGGGTATAAAAATCCCATAAAATCACTGAAGATGCCATATGGCATCCCTAAAAATGCATTAATGATTCTCTTGAAACTGAAACTGGTTCCTCTCCTAAATGTTAACCTCAATATAGTATCCGAATTGCTTCTCACTGTTTTCAATATAATGTCCATTGCTAGTTAGCTCTTCTGAGCCAAAGGCTCAAAGAGCTAATGCTATGGCCATTTGTGCGGTGTGCGCAGTGTGTAAACTTTTCAGAATATGGGCCATAACTCAAGAACCCCTTGGCAAATCAGTTCCAAATTTGTCACAGGGTATCCTTGGCCCAAGGGCTACCATTTATACTAAAATAAGGGTTGGGACCCTTAAACAAGGGGAGATAATCAGGAAAAAAAAACCAAAAGTACTGGTTGCTAAAAAATCTTCTTCTCCATAACCACCAGGCAGATTTTCACCAAACTTACATACAAGTATCAGGATATGTCGAAGATTAAAATTTGCACAGTGAATTAACCTGGGGCAAAGGGTGTGGTTTCAAGGTCACTTCAAAGTTGACCTAAATTTACAATTAATAAAAATGTGTATATTTTGCTTACTATAAGGACAAGGATCATCAAATCTCGTAAGTTGATGCATCTTACGACGTCACATCATGTTAACTCAAAAGTAGGTTACGGTGACCTACTTTATAAATTTTGCGGGGAATTGTTTTCAAATTGATTTGAAGGCATATTTTTGACACTTTAAGGCCTATGATCATCAAACTTTGTCAGTTGATGCATCTTGGGTCCTTAAACAATATTAGCTTAAAAGTAGGTCACCGTGACCTACTTTTTGAACTTTATGACTTAGCTTTTTAAAAACATTAAATCCCATTATTTCAGACGCTGGAAGATTTAGAATCATCAAATCTTGTACTTTGATGCATCTTGGGACCTTAAAACATATTCATGAAAAAGTAGGTCGCTGTGACCTACTGTTTTAAATTTTGCCGACATTTGTTTTCAGATTGTTTAAAATGCATATTTTGATTACCTTCAGACCCACGATCATCAAACTTGGTCAGTAGATTCATCTTAGGTCTTTGAAAAATGTCAACCAAAATGTAGGTCACGATGACCTACTTTTGACATTTTATGGTTATATTTAAGTATCTTAAGTATTTATTGGCTTAAAATCATCAAACTTTGTGAGTGGATGCATATTTGGTTTTCGAAAAGTGACGCCCAAAAAGTAGGTCACAGTGACCTACTTTTGACATTTTATGGCTTTATTTAAGTATCTCCAGTACTTACTGGCTTAGAATCATCAAACTTTGTGATTTGATGCATCTTGGGTTTTCAGAGAGAGACGACCAAAAAGTAGGTCATGGTGACCTACTTTTGACATTTTATGGCTATAATTATGTATCTCTGGTACTTATTGACCTAAATCATCAAACTTTGTCAGTTGATGCATCTTGGGTTTTCAGAGATTGTCGACAAAAAAGTAGGTCACAGTGACCTACTTGACATTTTATGGCTTTATTTAAGTATCTCAGGCACTTATTGGCTAAGAATCATCAAACTTTGTCAGTTGAGGCATCTTGGGTTTTGGGAGAATGTCGACCAAAAAGTAGGTCACGGTGACCTACTTTTGAATATCTCAGGTACCTATTAGCTTAGAATCATCAAACTTTGTCAGTTTAGGCATCTTGGGTTTTCGGAGAACGTCGACCATAATGTAGGTCACTGTGACCTACTTTTGACATTTGATGGCTACATTTAATTATCTCTCATACTTGGAATCATCAAACTTTGTCAGTTGAGGCATCTTATGGTTTCATTGAATGTCCAACAAGACGTAGTTCACGGTGACCTACTTTTGAATATCTTAGGTACTTATTGGCGTAGAATCATTAAATTTTGTCAGTTTAGGCATCTTGGGTTTTTTGGATAACGTCGACCAAAAAGTAGGTCACTGTGACCTACTTTTGACATTTGATGGCTATATTTAATTATCTCTGGTACTTATTGGCTTAGAATCGTCAAACTTTGTCAGATGACGCATCTTGGGTTTTCAGAGAATGTTGACCAAAAATAGGTCACGATGATCTACTTTTAAATATCTCAGGTACTTATTTAATTAGAATCATCTGTCTTTGTCAATTAATGTATCATCAGTCTTTGTCAATTATAAATGTATCTTGAGTCCTCAGAAAATTTCAATCAAAAGGTATGGTATTTTATAATTATATTATAATATCTTCAGTCTTAACTGGCTAAATATTATCAAACTTTGTAAGTTGATGCATTTTTGGGTCTTATGATACTAACAGAGTTGGAGGCTTCTAATAGAAGTGATAGATTGTACAATTTATCAGAAGAGCGATTCAAGGCCCTTGGGCCTCTTGTTTTTATATTATTTCGGATTGATTTTGTAATTGACGAATGTGTGTGTAGTGTGTGGAATCACATTATTAGTTTAAGCTCTTGGCACTTTGAAGTAAATGTTGCAGGTCTTCGGGATGAGAGCGTTTCGTGTCACATGTAGTTATTGACATGCTCGATGTCCCTAAGCACCAAGTAAAAGTCTAAATTTGAAGCCCTTCGGTATATGGTGAAATCTTTATTTAGGTTAAAAGTTCTCAAGCGGGGCGTAAAACATCACACAATCTAGCAATTTGGGTCCTTTGGATGAGACCTATAAACCAAGGTCCGAGTAAAGGACAAAATTTGCAGCTCTCCACTTGCAAGTGCATGGTGGTGTCTCCACAGTAGTGAAAAATTCTCAAGAGGGATGTTAAACAACAATCAAACAAACTAGTGCTATTTATCTAGGGTATTGAGTTTTTCTTATGACAATTAAAATTTTCTATGCAGTTTTAAATGATATAAATTCTACTTATTGTGATAGGAAAATAGTATTTTTAATAACGTTTCCTATATATGTGTGTGTATTTGAATAATTTTTATTTATTAAGTAAAATTAAAAGATCTTAAGTGGGCCGTAAAACAACATGCTATCAACTGATCTGGGCCCTTAGGATGAGACCTATAAACAGAGGTCCCAAGATAAAGATCCCTCAGTCTGCTACATTTGGATAAGTCGAAAATATTGCATTGTTTTTAAAAAGATGAAATGCACGAATCTATTACATAATAGGATATGTTTTAAAAAATATGTGAAAATCTTACAATTCAACCTATTTCAAATACTTCCCATAAAATTAAATCCCTTGTGTTACCCTACTTGGCTCCAGGGTTATGTTCAGAAAAAACCAGAAGCCAAATGTGAATCAAAGTGATTCATAATAATGTTTAAGAAATATGTTTACAAATTACAAATACAGTAAAATAAACTTTCCATAAAGAGCACCATTGCAATACTAAATACACACACACACACACACACAGGTCAAGAATAGGACCAATATATCTTTAAAATAATGCTTGTTTAATACAAATAAAAAATTTAATGGCTATAAACATAATGCTTCTCCAGACTCAGGGCAAAATTATTTGTAAAATCCTTTTCCAGAAAATTTCAACATATTTGTTGATGAGAATTTGTTGTTGATGAAAAAAAGTTTCATGTCCTGAAATGTAAAAAAAAAAAAATTTGAGACGGGTCATTTTAGTCAGTCGGTCGGGAGAGGGCAACCAAACATTTATAAAGATTTTCTAATCTATATTACATGTATTTTTACCAGTAAAGTAGCTCTCACTAATAGAATCAATATTCTAAAGAAGAAAAAAATCTTTAAACAAAGTCATACAACAAAAGTTTAACTTTTAGATAATGAAAGATTTTTATGTTGCAATAAAACCACTAAAGACTCACCATAGATTATTTCCCCTAATGTATTAAACATCTAGTAAAGGATACATAATTATATAAAATTCTCAAATCTTATATCTTTAATAAGTAGGTGAAATATAAATCCTGGAATGTTTACAAAATGAATTATTGATTTTATTATGCTTGTTTAAAATAAAATGAGGTTTGTTTAAAGTGGTTAAAATTGTCTCCCTTGTTGCATATGGTAGCACATTTCTGAAATGCATATTTATTCAAACTAGTAAATATTTATTTAAAAAAAAGACATCTTTCACCTTTATATATACTGAAAGGAAAAAGAAACGCAGGGTAGCATAATTTTCGATAAGAATTTGACCACATGACCGAAAATTACGAAAATTGGTCAGAAGGGAAATTTAGTTACTGTGCATCCAAATTAGTATTCAGAATTACTCAACCTTAAAATTTATGACGTCACGTAGGGAAAACGCTAAAAAGCCCAAAAGACGTGCAATTTGATAACGACGAGTTTGTCAACAAATCTTGTTGCATTATTTGATGCATGTGAGGTATGCACATCGTTTTTCAATATTAAGAGACTTTATGAATTTATTGCAATCTTGGCACAGTTTACGGAAGTTCAATGGGGTCTTGTTTTCGAATTGCCTGATTAATGAAAAAGGCAACAACGGTTTACTTAGCAGTCTCTTGTAAATTTTCTCCCATAAAACGTTTTAGCCGTTGTCAGAGAGAGTCTGGAGTGGTTTTCAATCAACCGTGACGATGACGGCAACGCGAAACAGAGTCATGTTACGAGCGGGTTATTCGTCCTGCCATCTCTTAAATCGCCACCTTACTACCACAAAAACAGCCATTTATAGAGTAGATGATTATAATCATTACATTCATACGAAATTTGAAAGTAAACAATTCTGCTATTTGGTTTTTTGAGCCAGTCAACTTACGGTTGTATTCCTCTCACTGGCGCATGCGCGCGCCGTTTGACTTATTTTTTGCGTGGTTACCCATGCTAAATATAGTCAGGATGTGAAAGATAAACACTCTGATGAAATTCCATGCAAAGGAGAAATAAGACTCTGAAAAATGCACGAGATAGACATTGAAGATAATGAGAGTTTTTGATTTTCACTTTTGGGGGGTATCGTCATATGAGCTTCAATAACTTATGAATAATTAGACAAAATCATATGAGAATTTGGTTATGTCTTTTTGAAAGATGATTTTAAAAGGTAGATAGGAAAACTAAAAAGTATTTTAAGAAAAACAAATTTAATTCACCTTAAAAGTTTACCCTGCGTTTCTTTTTCCTTTCAGTATATTTTTCTAGAGTTTTTATGTGTTAATTAGAATACAATTTACTAGTTATAAATTAATAAAGAAAAAAATTCTGTTGCAATTTGTTTGAGGTTTTTGACAGTTTGATTGGACTATAAGATTACTGTCTTTAAAATTTTAATTTTCCTTCTTCCCTGTAGCCCACTTTGTTCCCCGCCCATGTGGCTCGTGATGAGGCAGCTAGGAGAGAGGAGAACAAGGGGGTGATAGAGTTCCACGTGGTGGGGAACAGTCTCAGTAAGAAGCCCTCCAAACAGACACTGGTGTGGCTAATCGGCCTACAGAACGTCTTCTCTCACCAGCTACCCAGAATGCCCAAAGAGTACATCACCAGGCTCGTGTTTGATCCGTAAGTCCTTAACCTGCAATTGATTGATTATGTTAGCTTTGTCTCAAAATTTATTTTTCCTTGATTTTACATGTACTGGCTTGTCTCCCAGTATACATGTATCAAGAAGTAAAAGATTTTGGTGAAAAATTATTGAAATAATTGTTATTTACTGAGTATGATGTATTTAACAGGAAACACAAATGCCTGGCCCTTCTAAAGGATAATAAAGTGATAGGAGGAATCTGCTTCCGAATGTTCCCCACCCAGGGGTTCACGGAGATTGTCTTCTGTGCTGTATCCTCTAATGAACAAGTCAAGGTAAGGAGATGTCAAGAAAGAGTTCTATGTACATGTGGTAAATGTTGATGTTAAAGGTGCTAAAAAATTAAAGGATATTAGATGCTCCTCTCAGAGTCCTCTGTGACAATCGCATTAGTTGAGAAAAAAGAACTATTGTTATTAATTAAATATTCTGAAAAGATGTCAGAACATTTCATTTTTGAATTTAAAGAGTAAAACAAGTATAAACACAATAATACAAGAAGTGATTAGTATAGGTCAGTGATATTTGTCACTGATTTGTCCAGGGGTGTCGGCAAAGGGGCGGCAGGGGCGGCGGGCGTCGCCCCAATAATTTTGCAAAAAAAAAAAAAAAGATGTTTCTTTTTTTTTTTAATATTATTACACTTATTCTACATTTCAATTTCAAAAATGGCCGGATTAAAAAGTATTAATCAACCTGTTAATTTTAAATTTCCTAAGCGTTCTTTCGGCAAGAAGAATCCAGAACTGCGTTCTTTCAACCCCACTTGGTTTAAACAATACGCATGGTTACATTATGACGAAGTAAGTACATTAAAAGATATATATTTTTTATCTTTTCAATGATATTTTGAAAGGATACAAATTTTAATATATTGATTGTGTTGAAATCATTGGATAATGTACAATGATTACACTTTAAAAGAGAAAAAACGATTTAAAAAAAAAATATATATATATTGAAATTAAATTTGTTCTTATTTTCAGGCAAAAGATCTGGCTTTCTGTTTTACCTGCATGGTTGCTGCAAAAGAGGGCAAGATTTCCAACTCCAAGGCCGACAGCAGTTTTATTTCCACGGGATTCTGTAATTGGAAGGATGCCACTTCTAAATTCCGGAAACATCAAGATTCCGACTGCCATAAAGAAGCCGTGGAGAGAAAAGTGAAACTACCATGAGAAACAAAAGACATTGGTGAAGTTCTCTCAGCCGCCCACTCAGAGGAGAAAACACACAACAGACAGCAGCTGCTTACCATTCTTCGCAACATCAGGTTTCTTGCTAGACAGGGATTACCACTCCGTGGCCAAGACAATGATCAAAGCAACTTTCTACAGCTTCTGAAGCTCCATGGTGAATCGGATCCATCAATCCTCAAGTGGCTGGAAAGGAAACAAGACAAATTTACATCAGCAGATATCCAGAACGAGATGCTACAAGTGATGGCCTTAAAGATACTGCGTGACGTCGCTTCTAACATCAGGGAGAACGGCTATTTCTCCATCATGGTAGATGAGACAACAGACCAGTCAAATTGTGAACAAGTTGTGATTGTGATTCGTCATGTTGACAGTAACCTGGATGTGCACAAAGAGTTTATTGGACTGTGTATGGTGCCATCTATCGACGCTGCAACACTAACTAATGTGATTCTGGATGCATTGGTGAGGATGAACATTTCCTTGAGTAAGTGCCGTGGACAGTGCTACGATGGAGCCAGCAATATGTCCGGAGCCAAAAAGGGTGTGGCTGCTAACATCACCAGCAAAGAGACTAGGGCTATCTACACGCACTGTTATGGACATGCGTTCAACTTGGCAGTTGGTGATACATTGAAAAAATCAAAGGTGATGCGTGATTCCTTGGATACTGTGTTTGAAATGTCCAAACTTGTAAAGTATTCGCCCAGGAGGGATACCATATTGGAACAGCTAAAGCGTGAGATGGCACCTGATATGCCGGGATTCCGTGTGCTATGCCCTACTCGATGGACTGTTAGAGCTGCCAGTTTGAACAGCATTCTGGAAAACTACTCTGTCCTTCAGTCCTTATGGGAGACCTGCTATGAGTGCACAAAGGATCCAGAAGCCCATTCCAGGATCATCAGCGTAAAACTCTGATGCAAAGTTTTGACTTTCTCTTTGGAGTGTCCCTTGGATACGAGATTCTACGTCACACAGACAATCTTAGCCGAACACTTCAGAAGAAAGACCTGTCAGCTGCCGAGGGCCAACACTTGACAGACCTTTCCCTGACATCACTAAGTGCAATGCGAAAGGAAGAGTCCTTTGACTCATTCTGGGAATCACTTAACGGAAAACTTGATGAAGTGGACGTCAGTGAGCCCACATTGCCACGGCGAAGAAAAATGCCCAAGCGATTTGAAACCGGAAATGCCCCTCCAGAATTCGCCACATCAGAGAAAGACCTCTACAGACAACAGTACTTCGAAGCTCTGGATCTTGTGGTGAACTGTAGGGCTGTCACGGTTAACCGAAAACTCGGTTAACCGCTCCGAAATGACATTCGGTTCGGTTCTAGTCAGGTTTTCCGGAATTCGGTTCGGTTTTTTTTTTTATCTTTTATATAATACTAATTTGCTTGCAACACGCGTTGTGATTGGTTGTTTATTTCAATGAAAGGTTCTTTAACCAATGAAAATACAGGTAAACATCGAAGACATTTAAACATGGCATACAAATGTGGAAGGAAAACCAAATCACAAGTGTGGGAATGCTTCACGTTTTGAATGTTTCAATTGTTTGAAACAAGATAACTCTAGTCAATAACTATATTTATTTTATTTTATTTTAAACAAGAAGTTTATTACTTTGTTATTTTTTGTTACATTTAACAACTTGTTCTGTTGAATAAAATGGATAGAAATTTGTGTCAGCAAAATAGTACTTTCTACAATGTCCTTAATCCTTATTATCCATTGATAATTATAAAGATGTTTTATTTAAATTCTCAAAATGAAAACCGAACCTAAAAAACCGAAAACCGAGAATTTATTTTCTGAACCGAACCGAACCGAAAAATGTCTGAACCGTGGCAGCCCTAGTGAACTGTGTCAAAGACCGTTTTGATCAGCCAGGCTATCAAGTGTATCGCCATCTAGAGGACATTCTTGTGAAGTCTGTGCGTGGCGACAAGACATACAAAGAAGATTTGGACTTTGTCTCAAAGTTCTATGGAGATGATCTGGACAAGACCTCTCTTTCTTCACAGCTGGATACATTTACAACGCTCGCACGAAACAACTTAAATGATTCCTCAACTGTGTCTGTTTCCTTTTTGGTGACCTTAGTGTCTCAGATGTCTCCAGCTTCCAGATGCCTATTCTCCGAGATTGTGACTCTACTGAGACTTATTTTAGTGATGCCAGCCACTAACGCTACAAGTGAGCGAACATTTTCTGCTTTGCGTCGAGTAAAGACTTATCTTCGTGCCACTATGTCCCAGGAAAGGCTGAATCATTTGATGATCCTGCACACGCACAGGGAGGCTACAGATGCGTTGAACATTTTGGCAGTTGCTAACGACTTTGTGTCAGCACGGGATGGACGGAGCTTCATTTTTGGACGCTTTTAAAGTGCAGTGACATTGTGTATTATCTAATGAACAGATTTCATTTATGTAGTGTTTATTAGTGCTTATTAATTGATTATTTTAAAGATAAGTATATATGCATCTCAAAATAATATTTATTCAACTACGTGCTTCTCATATGTGCTTATGACATGACGTAAATAAAATCATATAAAACGATTTTGTTTTTTTAATCAGGTGGAGTCTTTGAAACATTGACAGAATGGGAAAATATATCAATATACTGGTAGAAATTTGAATTTAAGTAAACACACGTCAGCTAACCCCTCCCCCCCCCCCCCCTTTTTCAATCTACTTCGCCTCCCCAATGTCAAATACTTGCCGACGCCCCTGTTATCCACATATGATTTATTAAATGTACACATACTATATTGTTGGTCAAGTACATGGACATTAACATAATGGGGTTCTGGTACACAAACATTGAAATTCCTATAAATTTTATAAAATTTATTAAAGTTTTAGGTTCAAGATATTTACACAGGACTATGAGTTCCTATAAATTTGTCAGGTTCATGACCCTGATGATATTTGCACAAGAATATAAGGTGAATTTACATGTAATTTTAATTCCTCCAGGGTTATGGTACCCACATGATGAACCACCTAAAGGACTACCACATCAGCCACAGTATTCTACACTTCCTCACGTTTGCTGATGAGTATGCTATAGGCTACTTCAAAAAACAGGTACATATGTACTTTTCAATGATTGTCATTGTACAGACCCTGAGACGTGCTACTACCCCACACGCTCGCTACAGGTTTTGCACGAAACGCTGCACAGTTTACACAAAACGCTGCACAGTTTACACGAAACACTACACGGTTTGCACCAAACGCTACACGGTTTACACGAAACGCTTTGCACGAAAGGCTGCACGGTTTACACGAAAGGCTGCACGAAACGCTTTGTACACGTTTCCCACACGCTTTGTACATGATTCTCGCACGTTTTGGCCTCGGTTTGGATTTTCTACTCGGAATATCTCGGGCAATATTACGGTTTTATCACTAATTTAATGGAAATCTTTCATAAAGCCACATTTAGCACCTGTTTAAATTAAATATCAGTACAGTATTACATAAACCGATAGAAATATTTAATACTCTAACAGTGGTAATTAATAAATAAATAATTGTCATTTGGTATTTATTCAATTATTTATTAAACTGTTTAAAAACGAAATGCCGATATCATGAATGACTGTTTGATAAAATACATTTTTTATATTAAATATTAGTCATTCATTTCAATGTAATATTTTTACAAGTATAATTTAATAAATTAAACACAAATTTGATTTCTTACTGCAGGAATATGAACTCATTGAATTTAAATAATATTGATTATATTGTGTTTGATTTCCGTACGCAGATTATTTTTTCTAGATTTTGATTTAGTAATAAATTTGCCTATAAATTCTACTAACAATTATTGATACATTTTTAAAGAATTTTTTTTTTATCTTACGTAAGCATTATCCATAGGAGGGAAACCGGTAAAGGGGGGATGTGATGTCTTAATCTATTTTTATTCTCTTTCTCTTTTTACATGAAGCTTATCAAATAACATCAGTATACCCATCATACTGTAAAATCCCTCATTTCAAAATCCGACTAAACGTATGTATATATGTGTACATTAATTAATAGTCGCGGCATTTGACTATACATTGTACATACAATGTAGATCGATCTTTACACCGGCATTCAGGTATATTACAAGAAAACTTAAATATCTTAGATGAAATAAAAAGTACGTGATTTATAAAACAAATAATTTACAATTATTCATGATTTACTCCTAAGCTTTTCTTACATGATATTCATGAAAAGACTACCAAATCAGTTCTGTTTATTTTACTGTTTACGGCTAGAAATTTGGATTTACAAATAAAAGATGAAATCCGCTGATTTATAAGTTGTACCCATTAAATATTTATAGAACCATTTTATTTCAAAAACAATAAAATCCAGTCGTAATTTTCAGGTGTCTATCTTAAGCCGTGAACTAGTATAGCAAAACAGGTTTTCAGTTGCCATGCACTCGGAGCCGTGATCGCTGTTGTAAATGACCTTGATCACAGTTGAAAGGCGGAAAGAAGATTCCAATACATTTTTAAGGGATGTATCTGTGCACATATTTAACAAAGGATTTAAACAAGAGGCCCATGGGCCACATCGCTCACCTGAGCACTAAGGGTAAGAAAAAGTAGAAAATGGCTTTTAATTGTAAAGTTTAAATCCAAAAGTAGTCTCATTACCAATCATGGATTTGCTATTTTTTAGAAAATGATTTTTTAAAAAATTTTCCTATATATATCTTTAAAAACTTTGGCGGCCATTTTGGCCCTGCCCTACCCCCGGGGGTCATGATTTGAACAAACTTGAATCTACACTACCTGAGCATGCTCCCATATAAATATGATGAATTATGGCTTTGTCATTCTTGAGAAGAAGATTTTTTTTAGAATTTTCCTATATAATTCTATGTAAAACTTTGGTCGGCCATTTTGGTTCCGCCCTACCCCCGGGGGTCATGATTTGAACAAACTTGAAACTACACTACCTAAGCATGCTACCATATAAATATGATGAATTATGGCTTTGTCATTATTGAGATGTTTAATTAGAATTTTCCTCTATATTTCTATGTATAACTTTGGACAGCCATTTTGGCTCACTTTGGTCGGCCATTTTGGCCCCGCCCTACCCCCGGGGGTTATGATTTGAAAAACTTGAATTTACACTACCTGAGCATGCTTCCATATAAATATGATCAATTATGGCTTTGTCATTCTTGGGAAGAGATTTTTCAAGAATTTTCCCATATATTTATATGTAAAACTTTGGCCTGCCATTTTGGCCCGCCCTACCCCCGGGGGTCATGATTTGAACAAACTTGAATCTACACTACCTGAGCATGCTCCCATATAAATATGATCAATTATGGCTTTGTCATTCTTGAGAAGAAGATTTTTAAAGAATTTTCCTATATATTTCTATGTAAAACTTTGGTCGGCCATTTTGGTCCCGCCCTACCCCCGGGGGTCATGATTTGAACAAACTTGAATCTACACTACCTGAGGATGCTTCCATATAAATATGATGAATTATGGCTTTGTCATTCTTGAGAAGAAGATTTTAAAGAATTTTCCTATATATTTCTATGTAAAACTTTGGTCGGCCATTTTGGCCCTGCCCTACCCCCGAGGGTCATGATTTGAACAAACTTGAATCTACACTACCTGAGGATGTTTCCCTATAAATTTCATCTTTCCTGGCACAGTGGTTCTTGAGAAGAAGATTTTTAAAATATGCCACCAAATTTTCATTAATTCCCAATTATCTCCCCTTGAATGAGGGCGTGGCCCTTCATTTGAACAAACTTGAATCCTCTTCATCCAAGAATACTTTGTGGCAAGTTTGGTTGAAATTGGCCCAGCGGTTCTTGAGAAGAAGTCGAAAATGTGAAAAGTTTACAGACAGACGGACGCCAGACAAAATGTGATCAGAAAAGCTCACTTGAACTAAAAAGAATAGAAAATTAAGCATTTACTTAAACTAACATTAGATTGAAAGTACTAGTAATTTAATTTACCCCCCCCCCCTCCCCCGTTTCTAAACATTTGGTCGTCAGTGCATGTTACAAAATCCATTTATTTTACAATAATGAGCAACAGGTTTTATGTCTTAAAATGACACATCGTTTCAAAACTTTCTTTCACGTACTTTAAATGTAAAGACAAGAGCGGAGTCCTGATATATTTTTGATTTGAATTAACAAAAAAATTATACCAATATCTTTATTTGAGAAAAAAAATATTTCAGAAGCCATGATCACGTTGAAAGTATATTGAATTCAATGCCCTTAAAATTTTTGTACATAGTTGATTAATTTGAACACATTTTCTATAGAAGGAAAAGAAAACAAACAAATATGAATTATACATTACCGTGTAATTTCATTTTGTTGTTCCATTTTTTTTGTTTTTACTCCTAAAATATCACAAGCATAATTAATTCAATAACAAAATACTATTACAATTTAACATCCTGACCTATCGATAGCCATATTTAAAATGAAATGACTTCCAAATGAATCTTACACGATTCTTGCACGAAAGTCACACGTTTCTCACACGGTTCTTACACGAAAGTCGCACGTTTCTCACACACTTTTCGCACGCTTGGTACACAGTTTGCACGAAACGCTTTGGAGCTTACACGAAACGCTGCACGGTTTACACGAAACGCTACACAGTTTGCACGAAACGCTGCACGGTTTACACGAAACGCTACAGGGTTTGCACGACACGGAAAGCGCACGAAATTCACATGCTTTTTTGGGGTAGAAGCACGTCTCAGGGTCTGTAACTTTCCAGACTAGGAGACTTGTGTTGTGAAATTCATCCTTGTCAGTGAATGCTGTTATAAGTTTATATGATTTGAAAGGATCAAATGTGTATTTCTTGACAGAAAATTGTAATTGTCATGTAAATGAATTATTAAATGAACATTTCTATCCATTTACAAATTCATGCATCCATAAAGTAGTATGTATAAGTAAAGTGGATATGTATATGTTGGTGATATACAGAACCTTACCGAGTATCTGCTTTGTTTTCATTGAAGGGTTTTTCAAAGGAGATAAAATTAGCAAAGTCTGCCTACCTGGGGTACATTAAAGACTATGAAGGGGCCACACTCATGGGTTGTGAACTGAACCCAAAGATCTCATATACTAACTTCTCCAGTATTATACGCAAACAGAGAGAGGTAGTTAAGTAATTCTCAGTAATTAAAAGTACTGAACCCTAAGATCTCATATACAAACTTCTCCAGTATTATACCCAATCAGAGAGAAGTAGTTTTAGTAATTCTCAGTAATTAAGAGTACTGAATCATATTCAGACTTCTCCAGTATCATATGCAAACAAAAAGAGGTAGTGACATTATTTCTCAGTAATGAAAAGAAAATTGCATTTGCATGGAAGACTTTGCTTACAACTACATTTTTTACTAGCCTAATTTAGGGCTATCCAAAAAGTTCGTGGACAATGACGTTTTTGTCAAAATAAATGGTTCTATATGCATCTATTGTATATCAAAATATTTCTTATGAAAATCCAAGTTAGAATGATTTAATTTTAATTTAGAAAACTTAATATTTTTGTAAAAATCGGGGTCTTTAAAGATCGCAGATTTTGCGCACGGACCAGTCTGACGTTAAGCTAATTTAATTGTAACATCAAACACCTGGATTTTCACTTAACACATGTTCATGGACACACACTTCATTTCTTTTTTAAGGCGCAATGCACTTCCAAGTACTAGCAATAATCTTCAAGTATAAACTATAATTTATTTAATTTTTAAAATTCAAAACAATGCACAAAAATTTACGAGCATCATCTAAATAAACAGTTTGTATACACAAACTGCACAGCCAAGTCGGACATTGCGCTAGATTTATAACAACGTCATGAATAGAAATCCCCGTTTTTAGTAAATTACATGTGTTTTCAAAATTCTTGTAGTGTCTTCGAATTTGTAAACACTGTTGAAAAATCGTATATACCAAGCTGAAATTGATACACTAAATATATTTCAATAATTTTGAGTTGTTTTAACAAATATTTTGTCTCTTACATTGTTTCAACCGTATAAAAACTAATTTGTTGATCGGATGCTTCCCCGTGTGAAGGAGTTTTGACACATATTTGTTAGGGTTTTTGTTAGTATTTGTATTGTCTATATAGTAAGCGATACTTAAGATATATTAAAATGGTTATAGCCTCTTTATTCATGTTACATAAATTTTTTACTAATTTTTGACTTGTCTTATATAGAAAATAGTCATTTTGATCCATACACTTTCAGAGTTTATGCCATTTTAACCTTGGTCCGTGCACACTATCCGCGAGCTTTAAAGACCCCGATTTTTACAAAAAATTTACGTACCATCAATAAAATATTAAATCATTCTGAATTGTTTTTTCATAAGAAATATTTTGATATACAAAAGATTTATATAGAACCATTTCTTTTTACAAAAACGTCATTGTCCACAAATTTTTTGGACAACCCTCGTACTGTAAAAAGAATGTATTTGAACACAGTCTATGTATGTATGTTTAGGTAAAAAAATTATAGAAAGAAGTTTGTTGATCTCTTTTGATGACTTATTTGATTCTTATTTCATTGTGTGTTTTGTAATTTAGAAAAAATAACTGTATCTTGAATTTATTATCTGATTTTTCAGATTGTAAAGAAGATAATAGAAAGAAAACAGCAGGAGATGCAGAAGGTGTACCCTGGACTGAAATGTTTCAAGGAGGGAGTGAGACAGATACCTATAGAGAATATACCTGGTGTTCTTGACAGGGGGTGGAAACCTGACCCAGATAAAAGGTAAGGGGGGGGGGGGGGGGGTACCTAAAGAGAATATACCAGGGTTCACCTTTATAAAACATACTTAAGTCTGAGAATGCTCTCAAGTCTGAGACTTTTCTCAAATCCAAAATTCTCAGATTCGGCGGCCGTCATAAAAAAGTTGAGAAAAATAAAATTCCTTAAACTCTGTTTTATTGTAAAATTCTCAGGTGAGTAATTCTCAAGACTTGAGCTGAGAAGTTTTATAACGGCGGACCCTGGTATTCTGGACAGAGGCTGGAAACTTGACCAACCTTAGATAAAAGGTAAGGGGGGGTTAGCTATAGAGAATATACCTGGTGTGCTGGACAGGGGGTGGAAACCTGACCCAGATAAAGGTAAGAGGGGGGGACCTAAAGAGAATATACCTGGTATACCTGACCATATTGTAAACATCAGCTGTCAGAGGGAAGTGTTTGTGAAACCTGGCTCCCAATAATAAGCATGGACAGATTAAAAGATAGGAAAGAAAAAGGCCAGAATGAAATTTATAATTAAATGAAATGCAAAAAGTATAAGTTTGAGACACACAAAATATGGAAAAGACTGATAAACAAGTAGAAGAACAAAGGGACATTTGTTTTTGGGCAAATAGTATTTATAAGACATAATGAAGCCTTTAGATATGAGCAATTATACATAAGTCAACAGGCCTGGGTATGTGTGAGCAGCATTTTTTTTTCGCTTGAAAAATTATTTTAAAGTTAAATCAAAATACAAATTCAAGTTTGGATACAACAAAGGATCCCATACGTGTGTCAAAATGCACTTGTAAAATTTAGAATTGTTATTGAAACACTTTTTTATAGCAAAGACCCCCCACTGGACCCAGATCAGCTACACAATATTCTGAAGACTATCATCCAACAAGCCAGGGTAAATTAATCTTTATATTATTGTTTCATCAGCATATTTTGATATAGTGTATTTACATTGCACAAGTTGTTAATAAATTCCTCTCTATGTAAATTACAGAGCCATGCTAGTGCCTGGCCATTCCTAAAGCCAGTAGAGAAATCTGAGGCTCCTGATTATTATGACCATATTAAATTTCCCATGGGTTTGTACTTATAGACATTTCTAGAAAATTGATTTCTCTTTTATTTTGGTGTGCCAAAGAAAAACATGTTCAAAGAACAAACAAAAATATGTTCAAAGATGAAAAAAAACAAAGAATGCAGAATGCAGGCAATCTGAATTTTAATTATAAAGATAATGAAAGAATATTCTCATAATTCTTTCAAAATTAATCTTTTAAGTGGTTTTTTTTTTTGTTTATTCATATTTTAATTTAGTCTTTGACTTGAACAGTCACAAATTATCTAGCTGATTAATTGATTTTAATTCTTTTTTAGATCTGAAGACAATGGCTGAGCGTTTAAAGAACCGTTACTATTGCCACAAGAGACTGTTTATAGCGGACATGACCCGGATCTTTACAAACTGTAGATCTTATAACAAACCTGACACAGAGTATTACAAGTGTGCTAATACACTAGAGAAGTTTGTCATGGGTAAAATGAGGGATGCCGGACTTGTGGAAAAGTGAACTCTACCAATTTATTTTGCTTTCACCAATTGGAAAGTATTTACAATGAAGCGCATTGAAGTGGTAAAATTTTCCGTTTGGACGAAACGTTCCGAGTCATGTTTTGAATGTCAATTACAACATTATGACACGCCCATATTTTTAGAAACGAGAATGAAATATTCGCCGTAATGTTTTAAGACACCCCAATCTTCGCGACAAGCAATATGAGTTACAATGAAATTGAGCTTTAAAAAAATAAGAAGAGAGAGTTAGAGACTCCCCGCTTCTATAAAACACAAATTGCAACAAATATGTTCATATTTTTGAACTTATCATGTCTGTTGAAGTTACCACAACACATGGTTCGGTCGAACACATGTTTACTCGGTATTTATTTAGACCGTCAAATTCATTGGCTACTATATTTATGGAAAACCTGTTCTACAGGTATTCGAATAAACAAATTGACCGTTTTATCTATTTCTAAAGAAATGGGCGTTCCATAAACGTAAACACTCTAAAGATAGCTCAAAACGTTCCATTCGAACGAAAAAATTTTACCATTTCCATGCGCTTCATTGTAATTTGACATTTATTGTGTCATCAGCACCAATTGTTCTTGACATTGAATCTCATTTGAGGAATATGATGAATAAAATATATATGTCATTAACTTGTATAAGTGAATTACAAAACGCAAAAGGTTTTTATATGTAATATAGAGAACATAAAACTTCATTTTTATACCCCAGCTCCAAAGGAATGAGGAATATCATGTTTAACCATTGTGTCTAGCTGTCTATTTGTCCATACCAACATTTGGCCACAGTTCTCTCAGCATATATGGAATACACGTACAGCATCCATTAGGCCTGTATTAGTCATATTGGTTCTGATCAAAGCATAATCATAATTTTACTATTGTTGATAAATAAATGCACATTCAATTTCAAAAGAAATTTATTTTTCCTCACAAACGAAACTTGGAAAAGGGGGGGGGGGGGGGGGGGTACTTAATCCCTAACAAATATTTCACCCATCCATATGTATGTAAAATGTTGACTTGTTCATAACGTTTCAATGAAGTGCCACTGAAAGTTCACACTTGATATTAAGATTGCTTATGATCTAGAGATGTGTCAAAAACTTGACCCAAGGTCATTTGAACACGTTCAAGGTCATTGGTAGAAGAATAGTGCAATCTTTGCCTATTCTGTAACATTCTAATGAAAAGTTTCATCTCGGGGATTATTTTTGAGCTGTACGTTTGTCATGACCTCGACCAAAGTTCATTTGGACATGTTTGACCTTGACTCAAAGACATAGCTTTTTCAAGGTCACTGCAGTAATAGTGTACTATATGAGTTTGGCACATTTACATATCTAACTTCGAATGAAGAGAAATTGGAAAGTTTGTGCTCAACACAACGGTTTTACTACCTATGACTTGAGTATATGTCAAAGTCATTTTGGTATGTATATCTGCAAAATTTTAAAAAGGTTTTAAATTAATATTTTGACCTTTTTTGTAATAAAAAACATTTAATGCAATAGCAGGAGGATGGGTATCATTTTATGAGCTTGCTCACGATAATTCTAGTTTATGAAAGAGAGTCACTAAGACAAGTCACATAATTTTAAGGTAAAACCATATCAATCAGGCATGTAGCATCCGGTTTGGGTTGGGTAGGTGGTGGGGGGGGTGACATCCCCCACCCAACTTTTTGTCCTCAACATAATCTGATGTTTACCACCCCCGCCCCCCAAAGTTTTGTCAATTTCCCCATTTTTTTCTTGCAGTTTTTTTTTTTTGACCCCACACCATGCACTTTCAAAAAATGATACCATGTCTGTCAAGAACGAATGACTGCAACCTTTGGTATTGAACACGTGCTATTTCTACTGTCCTAATTAAGAAAAAATTGCAAGAGAGACCTGTCAGTAGCTACTGGTGCCTAAAATAAAAATCTGGAAGGAGTATATATATATATGAATTTCTAAACTTGAACTGACCCTAAAAGATATTTCATAATAACCCTAATGGGCAATCTTTTGAATAGCATATATCGAAATTTTTGTTGTACTTATATTTAAAAACATTTTGAAAACAATGTGGAAATCAGAAGAGAATACAAATATGAATATTTTTATATATAATACCTAGAGATACAAAACATAAATTTGTCTGACTTTAAACTAGCCCTCTTTCTTTTTTCTCACAAAAACAATTTTGTCAATTTTGAAGTTAATTGATTGATCATTTAATACTGACCTTGTTTTAATTATGATACTTCAAAATGCAGAATATAAATATATGTTTCAGATTCTTCTACAATCTAATTATGAATCTGCATGCTAAACATTGATAGTTATAATTTTACATCAATAAAAAAATGCTAACAGACAAATAAAGAATGTTTCTTTTGGATTGAACATTTTTATTTGATCCATTTTCATGAATACACTGTACAATTTATGGATCTATTTTCTGGATCCCCGATTCTATAACACTATCCACACACTTCCAGCATCAATGGTCTGTACTATTTAATGTATTCTCATAATCTGAAAAAGTGATAAAATTAAAATGTAACAATATTATACAGCTTTGCCTTTATATACTTGGAACCATTTCTAGTTGAGCTTGAGCAATGTCGATGAATGCAAAGCATGTTTATTGAAATCAATCAAATTCCAAGAAATCTCAATGGTTTATCATTTTATTTTAAAAAGTTAACGTTTTTACTAAATGTATTTTTTAAATGTTTTTCCTGTCTTATTCTATATCAGCCCATCCAATTCTGTGTCTGCTTCCTTCCGAGTTTGGCTTCAACAGGTCGGAGAGAACACAGGAAATCGGGTATTATCCGTGAAATCGCGTATAATACTATCTTAGGATATCGTTGAATCCGCGAAATCGGTTATTCCGTGCAACTTTCTATAAAAGCTAAAGAATAAAGCAACGGCGCATTATGCCAGTAACTGTTACTTGTACATCAGTATCTTGTGATTTTATTTTTATTAAACCTAATTCATAAGGTTCTCAAATAAGTTTAGACAAACACTGCTGACATAACAAAACACAATGGCGTTATTATTTTTCAATATAATTTCTAAAAACAAACAACTACATTTCGTTTGCTTTATTTCCCATTAAAGTATTCCATATACTTAATTTTCTAATTTGTGCACAATTCACAAAACGTGAAATTTTAAAGAAATTAAACGACTAACGCCGTGTTATGTATTTTTACTGAAAAATGTATGGCGTCCCTTTCTCGTGAAATATAAATTATTCTTAACAGTTAGAGAGTACAGTATAAGCGAGTCATAATTGTATATCTCTGCAACAGTTACCAACGTTATTATAAAGAAGAAAATTAAATAAGATGAAATAAATACCCTCGGGAAAACAGTTTGAAAATAGCTAATTGAAGGTAATTATCTTTTTTTGTCAATTTAGCATGAAATTTTTATTCAAAGACACCGTAAATTTTTTGGTTGCATTTTAAACGATACAAAATATACTATTTTACCTTTATTTTATGCATTTGTGTGAAAATTGAGAGCGAGAAGTCATATGAACAGGATTTTCTTGTTTTTTTTTTTTTTTTTTTTGGGGGGGTATAAATAAAAGTCAAATATGTACATCTTTTCATGAAGTTAAAATACATTGAATTACATAGTCAAGTTTTCACATTTCTTATAGTTTTTACGTTTATGAACATATTAATGAACAAACTGAAATAATGGAGTGTTCAATTGCCTTGGAAACTCTTGTCTCACTTTTTTGGAATATAATTCCTCATCGGACATTAAAATTTCATAAAAATCGTACCCACTTCCTTTCTTTATTATACTATTTGATAGACAGGGTAAATTTTACCTCTTTACCTTCTATATTTTTTTTATATCGCTATCTTATACCTCATTATAATATGCTAATTATTACGCCGCACTATCTGATTGGTTCTAGACAATATGTCACAGTTTTCTTTTAGTTATTTTATCTATGATACCTTTTACTCATGGCAATAACTTTTCCTAATATTCATCTATAATGAAAAAAATGTGTTTAAAAAATAAACATGAATTCTAGTTACTTGTAGTCTTATATTGTGTTAGAAAATAACAGGTTACTTTTTGTTTACCTACAATGTATATGATTTTTTTTGAAGAATAAATCTTCCCTACGATTAAAAATATATGAACGAGTTTAACCGGCCGTGACATTCATAAGAGAGGTCTCTTGAAAACACGCAGAACACAGTCTAGGTTGTTTACCCTGTCAGAGGTGGTCAAGAAGCCTTTAGCCCCCCCCCCCCCCTTGAAGTCGCCAAGAAATGGTAAAATATTGATGACTTAGCGAAATTAAACGATCAACAGTTATGTTCTCTCATAAGCTATATTCCTGAATCTATCACTGCCTCTGCTAAAATGTTTTTAGACAAATTCTGCAAATATGTTTGAATGATAAATAAAAAAGAAAAGATTTTCAAAAAAAGAAAAGAGGGTTCTTTTACCGAAAATTTTAGACATTTTTATCATAACATTATTTATACATTCTTAAATAAATTTGATTTTATGCCAAAAAAAAGATGAATGTGAAAGTAATTAATGACGCATAATTAAATACGATAGACAATCCCTTGTTTAAACATGGCATCATATCTTGTGTGTGAAATGTGTTTCCGTATAATTTGATTTATTTACAAATTGTTCATGTTTGTCGTGAAAATGTGGAATTTTTATAAATTCCCGAATGCTGATACTTTACAATTCTGTTGTGTTGGGAATGAACATTAAGTAGATGCATCTACTTTCAACATAAGGAAAAATATAAAGCAAATCGAACGCCTTTTTGTGTGCAGATCATATTGAAATGTAATGAGCTCCACGGGTATTTGTTGTCCCGAGCGCATTAATCTTGAAGCCCAAATTTACTTGGCTTAGTGATACCTTTAGAAAACAAAATGTGTATCTAGGTAAAGTTAACTCGGCAACATGCGCCATCCAATTGTTTAAGTTTTATTAGGTGATTACACCTCCTATACCCGATTTCGCGGATTCAACGATACCCTAATATCGAGTATTATACGCGATTTCACGGATAATACCCGATTTCGAGTATTCTCTCCGACCTGTTCAAAGTGCCGGATTTCATTCTAAAAACAGAAGTGTACAACACAAAGTTGAGACCGTATTGATTTTAGATATTATTTAAATTTAAAAAGTTGCAATAAAAAGGTAAACTGGTTCTAGGTATTGTCAAAACTCTCTCCAATAACACCCCCCCCCCCCCTCAAGAAAAAATGGAGTATAGATTTTCATTTCATAAATTTACGTGCTTTAAATATAATGATGCTTATCATTTGAACCTAGTTGACTTAAATTAGTTCAGTGGTACCGGAGAAAATGTTAGCTGAATATGAATTTTCTTATATGTGTTAACACTGGATGACATCAGCAAAAAGTTATATTTTTTTATTCATTATTTTACTGTGGTTTATATACAATTCAGTTACCACTAGTCCACTACATAATACAGTTGTCTGTATCACAATACTTCCAA
>NW_026928879.1:0-35263 GCF_032062105.1 Saccostrea cuccullata | reverse complement strand
ACACACAGAATGATTAATTTTTTCTCTAAAATGAAATTTTATGATATTTAACGAACAATTAACATGAACATAATACAATTGTTGATATAGTATAATCAATTCATTGGTGAAAAAATATCAATCGAAGAATGACCTAGATAATCTCTGTTATCAAACAAAAAAAAAGCTGAGGAGGGAGCGAGCGTAGGAATATCAATATTTTTATTTGCATTTCTGGGGGAAAGTGATCTTTGGAGAAAAAAGATAACGTTAATTTTCGTTTCTTTTACGTATGACATACACAGCATTTTCTTAACATGAACAATTATGTTGTATATCAACTTATCATGATGGAACTATTTTCGTCGGAACTATTTGTGTGAGTCGCCGCTGAATACAGTAATATATCTTGCACTAATAGTATGCACTGATCGAATATATTAAAAAGCCCTAGCACCAAGTGTTCACAAGATATGAATGGCCAAGGTACAGTTTCCAAAGCAAGACCTCATCACATGAAATACACCTGTGATATATGAAAACCTAAAAACTATTTGTTCGTAAGTTATTTCCAACGTCAAAGTTTTTTTTAAAAGTAGGTCATGCAGAATCAACGTAAAAAATACTAAGATTTATATTTATGGAAAGGTCTTATCTTAGTGAGTACGTTTTTGACGTATGAAAAACGGTCTCATCCGAAGGACCGGAGTCCACGTCCCGAAGTGGGATACGAACCATCGACGTAAGGATCTGTGAGGTATGCTTGCCAAGGAACCAACCAATCAAAGGTTATGGGCAATGAAAAAGTTTTTACGGATAAACAGATAAAAAGACATACGGACATGCTAAAACTATAAACTTCCCAATCTTCGATAAGGTTTTTGTCCTGTTTGTCTTTCTTTCTGTTCATGCATTCAGTTTGACTTGCATGCGAGAAACTTTAACCGCCAAAAACTGTTACACGGGGTCACGCGTGCTTCTGTTTTTAAAAATTTATATTCATTATATTTTTTCCAACAAATAAGTCATTTGGACTTGGGCAAGGGTTTTTTCCTACGATGTTTTTATAAATCCTATAGTTTATCATTTCCTATATCGTACATGTACATTGTATTTGTAAATTTAAGGCATGCTATATTAAATTAATATTCATAGCAAGAACACGTCGATGTTAACAAGTGTACGTACAACATATAGTAGTACATGTAGTTCTGAACAATTTTTCACTTTATTAATGGTCTAAGCTTTGTCTTTTTTCTCAGCATATTCGCTTGTATCAATAGTCAACAAAGTCTTCAAGAGACATGAATTTAGCACGGGTTATTTCCCGCTCGCTGCCGTATCGGAGGCGAGGTAGCTCACTTTTTTTTCACTTTGTAAACAATACAGGCGATAATAGTGTGAAAAAATTCTCTAAAATTCTCCATTAATTGTTATAAAGACCTCTTTTAATGTATAAATAAAACGCCAAATTTTTAATTTAGACCAAGGAGAGGTAATTGGATTCCATTTTTAGGTCATCTGCGTAAACGAGTAAATTTGTTCGAGTAAACTCAGGTGACCTATTCAGGCTATTGCTATCGGTTTCCGTCCGGCGTCGTGTGTTTACATTTGAACATTTATAGCATTTTCTCTGCAACAGCTCATCCAATTTCAACCATTTTGGCACAAAGCATCTATGGGTAAAGGAAAAAAATTGTGAATTTCATTATCCCTGCCCTCTGGGACCTGATTGGTGGGACAAAACCACTAAAATTAATACAATCTTTAAAAATCGTCTTCTTCACTCCTATACAGCAAGCAGTCAAACTGTTGGCATGTATGTAATAAGAATTGAGTCCTCTACAAAACTTGTGGGGCAATATTGATTATGAAGTGAAAATGCATTATTTCTTTGAAAATCTTCTTCTCTGCTCCTGGGTATTAAACAAACAAATTGAATTTATAGTTATTAAGAGGATGGGCGTCTTTCCCAAAATTGAGAATATCATGTCCCCAGGTAAGGGGCTCTGCTGTAAGGGTGGTGCTCTATTAATTATGTAGTGAAAACGCATTGATTCTTTGAAATTTCTTCTCTGCTCCTGGACATTAAACAAACTTACTACATATATAGAAAGGGTACCTCTCCTAAACTGGTAAATTTCATGGCATCAGGGTCAGGTTCTTAAGATAGGCCGGGGCTATATTGATTATACAGAGAACAGAACGTGTGTGAATTCTTTGAAAATCTTTCACTCTGTTCTCTCAAGTTTAAAACACGAACCAAATTCAATGGTCAGAAAGTTGTTGCATGATGCTCTGCAGCTCAGGTGACCTATGATGCATAAACCTCTTGTCAGCTCATCTATTCAGAGACCAAAGAGCTTATGCGATAGTAAGGTGTCCGTGTCCGTCTGTAAACAATTTTTCAAAGCATAACTCCTACTACAGATTTGTCTAGTTTCAATATACTAGTAACACGAAGTCTGTGAACCATTGCTCACTGGACTTTTGCTGGAAGCACTGACTTTTACAGTTGACGGTTTACTTTAAATTTTGCAAAAAGGCAAAAATTCAACAAATGGTCTACATCAAATGAGAAAACATAATTTATAATAGAAAAGAAAACTCTTCTGGTGGTCATAGGCCTTATGTTTTAGGGGCACTTACATGAGAAAGCCGGGAGTTAAGGGTAGGGAAGTTGTCGTTTTTCTTTAAGGACAATTGATTTGTGCTTTGAAATAACCCGTTATTAATGACTTAAATGTTGAGCTAAATATTTATATCGTAAAAGAGCTTGTTCTAATGTAAAAGTTAGCTGTCAACAGTTAAAGTCAGCGCTCCTCGGAAAAGTCAACTAGTAATACCAGATACATTAACAAGAAAACATTGATGTAACCATCAATTGGCGCCCGGGAAATATATAAAGTAAACAGTGGAAATGAGTCTTGATCATCAAACCGCTTCAGTATGTGTGAAAGGGCGTGCGTCTAGTTGATGGAGGCGATAGTCGCGAATATTTTGAAAACTTATAGTCGGATAAATATCAAACAAAAACGATACCATTTTAAACTTCCATTCCTCGAGTAAATGTTGGCTGTATAAAATATAAATTGAAGTTAGACACGTGCATAACCTATATTCAAAAATGTATTTAATTTTCAATTTTAGAATATAAAACACGAACTGTGCAGAGTACGTTTTTATGCGAGAAGTAAAATTCGATGTTCTAAAAAAAGGGACCTGTCGTTTTTTCGATAGATAATTATAAGCAATTTTATATATTAAATACGAAAAACATATATATTTTTAAAGTTTAACTTTATGGAAGTAAATATATTATGTATCTCGTAATTTATGAAGGGAAAGAACAATCTCATTAACAATCTTTTCAATGTCTATAAAACCTTTTATTCTAAATAACTACTCCCAACTCAATCCCCATACACCAACACTTAAACTTATATGTATAGAGCAGCCCGGTCCTCCGGGCTGCAATAAAGAGGGATTTGATATCAGATTCGTACAAAATTGAACCCCACCATATGGCATATCTCAACAAAGAGTTTGCTAAAATTGCAAGCATCTGCGATGAGTAGTTACTGAGAAAACTGAGACCAAAAATTTATGTTTGGTACGGATAGACGCGCAGACAGACGGACAAACAATCATGGATAAAATAGTATACTCCCCCCTTTCCTTGTGAGCGGTTCGCCGTCTCTTAGTAGTCTAACTGATTAGTGATAAAAGTTGACCACTAGGAGTTGAATACTTTCTTAAAAGCTGTCAACTATTTTAAATAAAATGGTCAGTTGATCATGACCGTAGTTGAATACAGTAACTAATACTTTGAAAATTTAAAGCGAGAAAAGAGTTGACAATAATTGACCACTCGGACTTACATGTAGTGACATCTTGGTGAGTTGACTATTAATAATTGTTCGCTCAGTGATAGAAAATGTTATCTCGCTCACTCTATTTATATTGGGTTTGAAATGACGTTATTAAAGATCAGACTAGCAGTTCCATAAAATTTAAAACAATCTAGATTTGAATCAAGTAAGGGTGCAAAACACAGTTTTATGTATGACGTTATCAGGACGTTACTTGGTGAGGGACAAGCAAAACTGACCCCTATAAAGAAATAAAATAGAGGCTTGTTTCATAGACTTCTACATAAATAGATAAAATTGTGAATTTTATAAATATACTACTATAATACATTCAACAATTAGTAGTAGGGGGTATTTGACACATGAAACATGGGGGATATTGGGTTGTTTATGCATCCATTTTCAGAAAACCTATGTATTTATAGCCCCCCTGCTCAATAAAAACAGAAAAAATCTGACAAAATAAGTTATGTGCATTTCACAGAACAAGTTCTAAGGTTTTCTTTTATTGTGCTTTCAGGGTACATTTTCCACCTTTTGAAAGAGCTACATTACCTGCTACTTGACTCATGCAATTCTGCACATGTGAAAACCGGATGTTTTGGGAGTTATCTCCCCCTATGAAAAAGTCTCACAAATTTTTTTTTCTAAAAATAAATGCACATTTTTTTTCTTTTAATATTAAGATAAGACTCTACTTTATGTGAATAAAAACAAAAAAAGATGCAGTTTTCATGTAGACTCCTATAAATAGCAGGAAAATCCCTACCCAGCATGCTTCTCTCGGGGAAAAACCCCTTGGGTTTTATACGAAACTGTGTTTAGCTACCTAATGTGTGTCAGTGTGTTTTTGTTAGAAAGTATGAAATTTTAAATTGAAACAATTGTTGTCGTGAATGATTCAGTTTGTGTAATCCATGCAAGTATAAAATTTCTCCATTTATAAAATTTTTTTCTTAAATATATTAGAAAGACATAATATTGTAGCTAATATAACTTAAGGTTTCAACTATTGGGTACTTGTTAATTAAAAATATTTTTCAGATCCGATAATTTGCTGTGCATCGTGTTTTGCTGTGTTTTTGATTAAATATTCCAGTGCTCTACATAGACTAATTTTACTTTTTTTCCTGACAGAAAATAAAGGAGGAAAAGCAACTAAATAGAGTGCTCCAGCACAATTTATTTTTATGCATTTATATGCATACACGCATATCATCTTAGTAGTCCATCGTTTTGACTTTTCTGTAAAGGGAGATGGCAGCTTTTCCATGCACTGCTTGTCTTGGATTTTCAGAATTCCTCCAATTAAAAAAATGTAACACGCACTGTGTAGAAGAGTATTAAACGAATGTTCAACAGTAAAGAAAATATAGGAACATTCAACGCATGATCACTGAAAAGAAAATAGAGGAGTATTCAACTATTGGTCAACTGGAAAGGAATTAGAGGAGTATTCAACTAATGGTCATAAATGCATAAAAAATAATGGAGCGTTAAACTTCAACTGCAAAGAAAATGGAGGAGCATTCAAGTAATGGTCAACTGCAAAGAATTTAGGGGAGTATTTAACTAATATATGGTCAACTTTAAACAATATAGAGCAGTATTTAAAAAATGGTCAACTGAAGAAAATAGATGAGATATTCAACTAATGGTCAACTGTAAAGAATATAATGAAGTTTTCAACAGTGGTCCACTCTATGCAAATGGGTTGATCACCCTTATTTGCAAGGCAAAAATTCAACAAATGGTCAAATGACTGTCAGTTGATCGTCAACGAGCAGTCAACTGAATATTCCGATTGAATTCTAATAGTACTTTTTCGTATGGGATCGAAGGTCACGTGTCGAAGTAGATGGCGCCACAAGAGAATTAAGGTCGTATATTTCAAATAGAGGTCTCAAATTGTAGCCCTCAACCTGTTAGAAGTGGCGCTTTAATACGAGTGAAACATTAACAACAAGAAAACGAAGGAATGTTAATTGCAATGTAGATTTAAAAGTGAAAGAACATACAATTCAAACCCTAATCAGTTTGGCATCTTGTAATATGCTTAAGTTCTGTATTTCATCATGACGTTAATGACAGTATGTTTTTTTTCTGCTTAGTAACATTGTTTGTTTACAGTCCTCATTGTAAACGTACATGTGCTTTCAATTCACTTCCTTAATTTTTTTAGTTGTAATGCACTATACACTTTAAAAATCATGCATGGCACGTATGTAGCCTTGAAGTTCGCACATTATTTATCTTCAATTAAACTTTCAGTTTTAGAACATATGTGGATGTCTCTCTCCATTTCCCTATAATCATACGTGCGTCAACAGATAGAGAAAAATATAATTCCCAGAAGCATTAGATTTTCTGCATCATTACAAATTATAGAAGAATCAGGCACATCTAAATGGAATAGAACGAAAGCATCTGTGTATTTAACCTTAGTATCATCGGTCAAGAAATATTAGCATCTGCATTTGAACTTGACCTTTTCGAGTTTCATCGGTCATTATCTATTTAATTGGGGACAAGTATTATTAAAGACCTTTACTCACTCCTGATTTTTGTTTCAAAAATGATGTTCTTGACTTTCAAATAAAGATGTTTCAGAGGCACAACAATTTAATATCTTTCCAAAAAAGTTAAGAAAACTTCATTTTTTACAAGTTTTGTAGAATTTCCTTAAGGCTGTACATGAATTCACCTCTTGTTCTCAGGCCAAATTTCTCAAAAAGGGATGAGGGATGGAGACCTTTTATTTGACATTTTTATTATGCCCCATTCGAAGAAGGGAGGGCAATGCTTCATGAAGGGGGGGGGGGGGTCAAACATTTTCAGTTCATCAGAGTTTTTATTGAGGGAGAACAATCATATAGTAGCTAAGTTTTCTATAGTACATTGTATTCTATATATATGGGGGAAATCATTGGCTCAAACGTGACTATGAAATTTAGAATATCGGTCAATAAAATGTAAAATGAAAACGACTTCAAGAGAATATCAGAGGCTGTAAATACATAAACGTAGACAAATACAACTTGAAAATGGTGAAGAAGACGGACTAAAAGCGATCTTTAAAAAGTCTAATACAAATGCGTGTAAAGGGAATTTAAACAGAATACTCTTAGTCGAATTTCTTTAAAATAAAAGAGGAGTGGTCCAACACTTTCGTATTAAGCAAACCAGCCATAATAAGATAAATGAAGGTTATTTTTGCTATAAGGAGATAATTATTACGACTTTTTATGAATTATTAATGAAAGTATGACTTTAATCGAGATTGTTGAAATCCTCGTAATATCATATTTTCTGTCAATAGTTTGCTTTGGATAAAAAAAATGACCTTACCTAGAGCATGCTCTTGCGTACCCAAAAATTGGGAGACGCAAACACCTTATGAAGGTAAAGGTCAAAAATTACTTCCACGAATAACGAAAATTAATGACAGAGAGACTGAACTCATCTCGTTTATCATACAATTTAGAAGCAAGTTGGTCCTTACCGTTTATAGTCATTAAATCATCCAAATATATATGAAACAGATGGGACAGAGCCTTTGGTATCTTTTAAATTAGTGTTCACTGGGAAATATAGTCGACATATGAACGTAAGATACAGTATTGTTAATTGATAAAACATCGTCAATATATTGAATGTCGAGTTGAAGTCCATGGCAAGTTTTTTCTGCTCGTGTAGAATTTTTGAATAAATTCTGCTTCTAAGGAATATAAAACCAGATTAGGTTACACGAGAGCACTGTAAACTAATTGAAATTCTAACAGGTTGTTGGAAAACATGGTCAATGTTTAACCTTGGCCCTTAACTTTTGAACAGTTAGATCTAGGGCTTTCAATTTCACAAGTGCATTCCTTGTAACAAGGCGTTCCGTTTGATACCAACACTTTTGACCTTGACCTTTGGGGTTTGACGTGCATGTGAGAAAATTAAACCCTCGCCATAAGTTGCCAAACGGGGGCATCAGTGTTTCAGAAAAACATCTTGTTTAAAATTATATCAGTAATATCAAAACGAATGATATTTCTACACTTAATATATACTACCATATCGTCACCCGCGAAAAATTAAAAAAATGATGTGTTTGTGAAACACAGATGTCCCCGTATGGCAGTCTAAGGCGAGGGTTGAAGTTTCTCAAAATGTTAGTTTAACCCCAAGGTCAAAATTGTTGGAATCGAACGGAAGGTCTTGTCATAAGAAATTAACCTGTGAAATATGAAATGCCCTAGTTCTAACTGTTCAAAATATATGGCCAATGTTTATGTTTTTTTTAAATTGGGTCAAACTCTTCAGGTTGAGGTCAAAAGGCAACAAATTTTTAAACCGATGGAAAGGTTTACTCACAATTTATAACCTTGTGAAGTATAAAAGCCTTAGCACAAACTGTTAACTGGTAATGGCTAAGGTAAAAGAATAGTGTGTTTTTTGTAAAAGTAAGTTAACTCCAAGGTCAAGTCAAGAGGTCAAATTTGGTGTTACCCAGAGAAAAGTCTTGTCACAAGGAATAAACCTGTAAAATATGAAGGCCATAGCCTCACCTACTAAACAATTATGGGCCAGATTTTTTTGCGGACGAACAGACAGAGAGAAAGTCGACGGACAGGGCAAAAAATATATACCCCCAAAACTTCGTTTAATGGGCCATACAACATATTGATAATTTTTTTCTATACTTCGAAATTCGCCGCAGTTTTGGTGTATTCATACCTGATCTACACCGCTTTTAAATTATCTCTGTTTGATGCTTCTCCCTCACAACTGTAAATTATTTTTGTGTCGAGTAAAGAAAGGCTTATTATCTAATTTAAAGAAGCAGTTGTTATATTGTCTGCTCATCTAATAGTGTCGTAAATATTTGTCCACCACTCACAAATTACTTTTTCTACTGTATGATATAGCATTTATTGGAAATCCAATGGCATACACAAGAATCTATTAATTACTTTCTTAGAATAGTCTGCAAACATTTTTTTTTCCTCGTTAGAAGTACAAACTGCTATTAGTTTCTTTATTTTCTTTGCTGGCGGCTAATAAATTATTTTATCATCGATTCATAGTATCTAGATTCCTTTTTTGTCTCCCTGATCAATTAACGTAGAAGGTTCATGTTTGAGAAACATATTAATTTAAACAAATCGGTTACTCGAGGTAGAAATCAGCTGCAAATCAAATTTATGTCGATCTTATCCTGACAACGTTCAAAATACAAAATTACAGGTCATTTTTATATGCAGCACAAAAATATACAACTTGTATTGATAAAATCTATAAAGGATAAAGATATTTTGTCATAAGGGGATCATTTCATTTCAGGAAAATGTCAATGATATTTCCATGCCGTTTTATTTTTCCCATTACTACTGCTGTGTCCTTAAATTAAAAATATGCAAATGTTATCTTCTCAATGCCATTTGCGTATTAATACAGTTTACAAGCTACATCAATATAAAATCAATGGTACCAATTGAAAATACATTCTTGTATAAAGAAATATGACAAGAAAAATTCCATGGTCTGTAAAAATTTATGAGAACAGTTCTTGCTTATTTGTGATTTCAACAACGCGTCAAATCCCATGTCCTCCTCATCTTATCAACAAATTGTTATCAGTCTGAGAGAGAGGATCTCGTAAGAAAACAGAGAGAGCCTGGGTTATCTGATATTTCATGATTATAGACTTGAACGAGATCAATGTATCACACTAATACACTTAACGACATTCCAGTTTCACCACTCAGTTTTCGTTAAGGAGATTTGTTGACTAAAATATACATGCCCCGGTATCATTATCATGATTTTCTAATGTTTAGTAGTTCAGTTCGATATTACATGTACCTTAATTTAGATTTTATGGCTTAAAACTTTTCGAAATAAAGGGGAAGGGGGGGGGGTAGCTGTCAGAGAACTTTTTGCTGAAAAAGTACACTACATAGCAATAAGTATGTCTGTGAATGCGGATATCTAAACGATGCATTTTCTCTACGACCTGTTACATTTACAATTACATGAATTTATGAAAAATTTGATATCAAATTTTGCTTGTTCCTTTTGAAAGATGTCCTTTAGGAAGTTTTAAGCAGTCTAAATCCTCTTCCTTTCCAATTGTCAGTATCTTTGCACAACATTCTTAATTATATCAATTTATTCTACATATGTTATACGAGCGCCACAGACCTGCGTTTTTAACAGAAACCTGATTACATGTAATCGCCAGCGTGCTTAAGTAGCTACCTTACCAACAGGATCTGTAACTCGCCGTTCTGAAAAAAAAAATTAAAAATTGGGATGAACGACCAACAAGAGAGCTCTAGAGCCATCCATCCATAAAAAAAAGAAAAAAAGAGACCCATGGGCCACATCGCACAGATTTCCCCCCTTTGTAATACCAATTGTGACCACGCCCTACCCCAGAGGTCATGATTTGGACAACCCCAAGATGCTTTCACGTAAGTTTCAGCTTTTCTGGCCCAATGGTTCTTGAGAAGATTTTCAAAGATTTTTCTATATATATTTTAATGTAAAACTTGGATTCCCCATTATGACCCGCCCTACCCCCCGGGGTCATGATTTGGACAATTTAGAATCTACATTATTCCAGGATCTTCCAATATAAGTTTCAGCTTTTCTGGCCCAGTGGTTCTTGAGAAGAAGATTTTTTAAAGCTTTTTCCTAAATATTTCTATGTAAAACTTGGATTCCCTATTTTGGCCCCGCCGTACCCCCGGGGGTCATGATTTGAATAATTTAGAATCTACACTTTCCAAGAATGTCTCCACATCAGTTTCAGCTTTTCTGGCCCGGTGGTTCTTGAGAAGAAGTTTTTTCTAATGACTCCACCCTATTTTTGTATTTTCTTAATTATCTCCCCTTGGAAGGGGACTTGGCCCTTCATTTTTACAATTTAAATTTACCAAGTTTGGTCAAAATTGACCCAGTGGTTCTTGAGAAGAAGTTGAAAATGCGAAAAGTTTACAGACGGACGTCGGACAACGGGTGATCAGAAAAGCTCACTTGAGCTTTCAGCTCAGGTGAGCTAAAAAACAGTAATATTCATGAAATATATGGAGCATACTAACAAATTCAAGCCCAAAACGTCCATTCAAACAATACAAATCGGGAGCAAACATGGATCTCTAAAACATCAGAGGTTGGATCAAGTGCCAAGGAGGAGGCCGTGTGCTCCTTGTCATGATAGGAAATCACAAAATAAATCGTCGACAAGTAAATAATAGTCTTACAATTAGTAGAAGAATACCAAGCAACATTTGAATTGATAGATTGCATTTGCTAACAAGGTCATAGTAACGACCATATGATGAATCTAAACGAAACTGGGGATATTCTGGATTCATCAACTTGTTTGTAACTTTTAACAAATCCATACGTGGAACATGCTTTTGGGAATCAAATCAACCGAAAGCATCATATGCAGGTGATAAGGGTACATTGTTGCATAATTAAACTTATTAATTTAACTTTCAAATTGATTTAAGGGGGGAAATTAAAATTTCAAATATGGCTATCATTGCTATGAAAACAAAAATGGTAAATGCACGAATAATAGAAATTTCAAAAAAAAATTGAAAGCAGTTACTATAGATTACCCTGCTTTCACTTCTAATTGTCGAAATAGGCCGAGTAAGTGCGACATACACCTTTTTCTTAAAAAAAAAATATTATGTCTAATTTTTACTAATTTCATAAATTCAATAAAATTCGGAAGCACATGAAATGTTGGGAAAAAGTAATTGAAGAACGATAAGGGAACACTAAATCAGCTATTTCTATAAGTCACCGGTGGCTGATGTATCGATAAAATTCGTGCAGCAACATCAAAAGTTGTGTAAAACACAAGGAATTGCCTGTCGGCAATGGGAATGAAATATCACAATAGGAAAAGAAACAAAATAGGTCATCTTAATCAGAGGATGCATTCTGTTGTGTAGGCTTGAATTAATTGACAGTACTCTTTATCATGATACCATGTATCATTTATTGGAAAATTGTAAAGACTCTCATGGGCTTATGATGAGGGCACTGATATAAAGTGGCTTATTATTAGATCAATTCAAGGTGTATGATATATTTATATATTATTTATCAATGTTTATAAACTAAGAGAGCTTGAAGTTATGGGGACAAGTTGTTATATATCAATTGCTACGAATATCAACGAATTCGGGGATGGAAAGATGCATAAAATCATCAGAAATGGAATGACAATTGAATTTTATTTAACACATATAATTTTTAAAAAGTTTTTTAATCAGAGGGAGATAACTCTTCAACAAAAGGTCAGTGCCATAAATCAGAACACATGTCATTCTACTCTAACAGGAATTATGTCTAAAGATACTTAAGGAATCACTGTCTAGTTAGTATAGTATGCCAGGGCATCAACAATAGTGGGATAATGTGCATAACGGGCTTACATGTACTAGTAAATTATACCACATTTCCCACCCTCGTTGATATGTGGAGAAGGATATGGAGATAACGAACAGTATTCAGTATCAAAGTCCATAAAACAATACAAAATAGGAGCAGAGCAAACACGGACCCCCGAAACATCAGAGGTGGGATCAGGTGCCATGAAGGAGTGAGCATCCTCTGCTGACCGGCCACACCCGCTGTGTGCTCCTTTTCATGATCGGGAAATAACGGAAAAATCCGTCGTCAATTCAGTGTATAAATAATGGACTAACAATTAGTATGAAAAACGTCAGTCAGCATTTGACTCAATGATAAATTGTATTTGCTGAAAAGGTAATTGTATCGACCATAGAACTTACGAAATGATGACTTTAAAGGAGACTGCTGATATTCTTGTTTCATCAACTTGCCTGTCAATAATTAAACTCGTTTTAGAAATTGCTCATACGTAGAGCATTCTCTTGCGTATCGAATCAACTGAGATATATATACTCCGTATGCAGGTGATGAAGGTCTACTGCTGCATAAGTAAGGGAAGTTGACGAGAGAAAAGTTAGTCTTCACGTTTATCACATAGCTTGGTTGGTAGATTACCATTAACGTCTTTTTCAAGTAAAATATCCAAGTATAAAACAGATGTGTCAGACTCTGTTGTATATTTTTTCTCAAGCTCAGCAGTATATATCGAAGGAATGGAAATTGCCATTCTTAATTGACAATACGTCGTCGATATATCTAAATGTCGAGTTGAAAGCCACAGCAAGTGTTTTCATCTTTTCACGCATAAGATTTTGCACAAATTCTGCTTCATATGAATATATAAATAGGTCTGCTAATAACGGAGCGCAGTTGGTACCCATGGGAATTCCAATAATATCCCACGTTAAAAATTTTGATTTACTAGTAAAAAAAAAAACGTATTTGCTGTATAAATCATAAATTTGTTTTATTAAACTTACTTGTGCAATAGTTTTACAAGAACATACATATTTATATCCTTTTTGAAATCAGGAAACACAAGATAAACTCCGAAGAAAATGATAATCATAACAAAGTACATTGTAGGATCACTCGTCGACCATTCTATTGTGTAAAAGTTAAATAAATATCAATAGCACCGTAAAACTGACATATTTACAAATAGAGGGAACCAAAATCATTAATAATTTACTTTAGGTGAAAGAAAATAATTTACTGTTTCTTGGGGTTAGCGGTAAGTGTGTCATTGTCTGCATAACAGACATTACATTTACATACACTTATAGACAATTTTAAGCTGGCGTCTAAAGGCTTTGTTCATAAAAGCATATATAATAGGATTAGCTACGTTGTATGCAAAGTACATATAAAATATCACTCGATTATATCCGATTAATTGATGTGCCATCAACCAAGCAGGCAAAAATACTAAAATAAAAACAGCTGTTACGACAAATAACATTAAAGCTGTTTTGATATTGGCCACCAGCCCCCTTTCACGGATTGTCAACTGTCGAAGAAGTTCGGAATCAATGTTGTTCTTTTCATGTTTTTCATCTGAGTGCTTTCTTAAACTCGATATCACCGATGATCGATAATCAGAAAACCAAGATTCCTTTGTAAGTGGCAGAGAACACATGGACCTCCTCTGACGTCTTCTTTTGGCCCGACGGATCAACACGGATCGATAGATAAGTCCGTATAGAATAATGACCATCACCAAAGACAGGAAAAAGAGTGCTGTGTATAGTTTCTGATAATGTAACGTGAAGGAATACGGAAGTAAAATTTCTGATGTTTTACAAACCCCAGTATACTTAACACAAGTCGTGTTAGAATTCCCACCACAGATCTGAATGTCGTAGACACTGTAGTTCAATGCTGTGATAATCCCAAGTGAAACAGCCAGACCTGCCATAGACGCGGTAATAATTTTTGCTCTTTGTGCGTTCATGAGATGTTTAAATGGATGAACAATGCAAAAGTATCTATCAAAAGCAATACCAACCATAATAAATGCAGCAAAAGGAACGTTTGAAGTTATGAAAAACATATACATTTTGCAGAATATATCGTATTTAACGTAGTACTTGAGGTATTCGATGATAATTGTATACGGCATGACGACAATGCATGTCGTTAAGTCAGTTGTAGCAAGTGAAATGATGAAAACCGTTGCTGCCAGTTTGTGGCGCTTTCTTGTGTACACGTATAGAACTAAGGCGTTGCCTGTTGTTCCTATAACGCTGAAAAAAGTTAACATTCCTACTACTGCCACAATGGGCCCTCCATCTTCAACACTGTGCAAACTACTGCTGTTAAGAATCTCTGATGGCTTCAATGTTGTATTCATGCTTTCAGCTTATATCTGAAATAAACAAACAAGTTTCAGTTTATTTGTAAAATCGATTTTAAGTAACTCAGGTGAGCATTGTGGCCCATGGGCCTTTTGATTTCTCTTTAAATCTCATATAAGAAACTGAGAGAATGTATTAAATGTAATACTTTCAAATTGATTTCTTATTTGACCCTTCCCTATCCATAGAAACATAATCCCAACAAATTGCAATCTAACCTACATGTACACCTAGGAAGCTTCAACACGAGTTTCACCTTTTTTAGCCAGGTGGTTCTTGAGTATAAAAAAAGAAAAAATCTCAATCCTTTCAAGGCGGAAATTTAAATCCTCTTAATCCTACATCCGATGGTCAAGATTTGAACAATCTAGAATCTACACAAGCTTGGAAAGTGTTCACATAAATGTCAAATCTCAATGGTTCTTGAAAAGAAATTTCTTTATGACCTCTCCTTTCTTTGTCTATTCTTGATTACTCAGTATCTCCTCTTGGAATGGAGCTTGGGGATTCATACTAGTATTAACAAAGACCTCTTTACCCAAGGCTTAATTTGTACCTAGTAAGGTTAAAATTGGCCATGTGGTTCTTGAGAAGATACGCATGTATTGCATCACAATTATTTCTTTGTATCTTTGGAATAATTCTTACGTGAATAATTTTTGTTACATGTTATGTTCAGTTGGAAACCTATATGTATGTGGGCTTTTACAGACAAACAAAGGATATGTAAAATTTGAGCAGGAACTCTAAGCTAAATCCGTCTTATAAGTTTTTGACAAATTTAATATTTGCAATCTCTTCAAATATATTAATGTTTAATCCAACTGTGTTTTAAAGATCATGACTGAAATTAAATAACCGAATGAAAACATACTATGATAAAAGTATCGTAATGCAGTGAAACAATCAAGAATAAATCATGTTCAAAGCATATACATCCAAGGAAATATCTAGAAAACAATACTGTCAATTATCTTTTATAGCAAGATACAAAATACTTTAAAGCTCAATATGAAAAAAGCAACATGAAAATATATCATCTTACATATTTCATTGATACTGCTCGACGGAGAAAGATTTTTATGCCCCTGGATCGAAAGATCCCGAGGGTATATTGTTTTTGTCCTGTCTGTCGTTTCTCTGTTTTTCTGTCTGATATTCTCAACTTTAACCTAGCCTATAACTATTGAGTGGGCGGGGCTATGACTTTCCTATTTCACAGGTGTATTCCTTGTAACAGTGAAGACCTTTAATTTCTTTTGGAACCACCAAATTTGGCTTCTTGACCTTGAACTTTTTTCCCTTCTTTTACCCAAAAAATATCTCACTTTGACCTTGGTAAAAACTTTTCAACAGTTAGAGCTAGGAGTTACATACTTCACATGTGTATTTCTTGTGACAAGACCTGTCAGCTGGTAAAATAGTTTTGACCTTGACCTAAGAGTTTGACCAACTTCTTAAAAACTTTAACCTAAGTCGTAACAGTTAGAACTAGGGCTTCCGTACTTCAGAAGTGTATTCCTTGTGACAAGAGCTTCCTTTGGGCACTAACAATTTGACCTTGACCTTTGGAATATGACATGCATTTGAGAGTATTCAACCCTCGCCATAAGCTGTACAGCTGTAATACGGGGGCATCAGTGTTTCACAAACACTTCTTGTTTTCAATGTTTTTTTTTTTCTAAAATCCGCCATTATAGGCTCACTTTTCCCGTATGTCAAAATTAAAGACACACAGCACATAGATTCTACCATATACTAAATCTTAATTTTTTTCATTAAATTGTGCTCCTTGATAAAAAAAAAATCGAAAGATTTTTTTCTGTTTTTTTTTTTTGTATCTTCTTCCATTGTAGCGCCACTATTCCCCGGAGGTCATGATTTAATCAAACTTTGAAGATATACTGCCTGTAGATTCTAAAATATACTAAATCTGATATTTTCCATTAAATGCTTAACACCTTTGAAAACAATTTTCGAAGGAATTTTTTTTTCTTTTTTGTAGCCCCACCATTTCCCCCGGAGGCCATGATTGGAGCAAACTTGAAGATACACTGCCTTACGTGTATTCTATCCTATAAGTATGATTGATCGTTGATCTGATATTTCTGTGATTATTTTAACAGATTTCCTGTGTAAAATTTGATTTCCCATTGTAGCCCCACCAAACCTACCTGGCCATAATTTGAATAAACATGAGTTTATACTACGGATGAAAGCTTCCATATAAATAACAAGCCAATTCAGAGAATTTGTGTCTACCGCTTACGAGAATAAAAATAGATGTGTTGATCTAGAGGGTGGAGTCAATGGGAGGATGGGGTGTCATACGAAGTTATGGTAGAAAATGTCAATGCAAAAGCGTCATGAAGTATCACTCGTAAATGAAATTTTTACACAAGAGGCCCAGGGGCCTTAAAGGTCACCTGAGTATGATTAACAACTGTCCAACAATTGAATTGCTTCATGTTTTAAACCAAAGGCCATGAAATTCGCAGTTTTGAAAGAGGCACCATTGCTTATCATACCTATACACTTAGCGTGCTTACTTTGGTTACTTTATACCCAGAGGTAGATCAGAGTAACAAAGAGAAAATGCATTATAACCAGTTGTGCACCCCACCCCACAGGAACCACTGATCCTGGGGGCACATATTTAAAAATTCTGGAAATTTTGTCATAAATTTTATTTCATTATAAATGGTTGATTAATACCAAAGAGCAGATTTCAAAGCAATAATTTATTTTCAGACTGTGTAACCCCCCCCCCCCCCCCCCCCACCTCCCAAAGTAGCCCTGACCCAGGGGCCATGAAATTAACCAATTTGGAAAATGCACCTGTGATTATCATTAATATGTACTTAGGTCATTGGCATAACATCAAGAAGCAAAGGAAAAGAGTTTCAAAGAATTCATGCATTTTCACAATTTCATTAGAACCCCAATTTCACACCAAAACGCCTGACCCAGAGGTCCTGAAATTCACAATTAAGAGACAGCCTTCCTCATCATAACAATTTACATAGTTCACTGGTTTAATACCTATATAATCAATAGGAGCAGAGGATTATATTTTTTGGAGAGAAGTAATGTATTTTCACTATATAATCAATAGAGCCCCACCCTAACACCAGAACATCTGACCCTGGGGCCATTATATTCACAATTTTGAAAGAGACAGCCTTATTCAACATAACTATGTAATTGGTAACTTTATTTGATACCCAGGAGCAGAGAAGAAGATTTTAAAGAATTATTGTTTTTACACTAAATAATCAAGAGAACCACCCTAACCCCAGAACCCCCAAATCAGGGGCCCTGAAATTCACAATTTTGGAAGTGGCAGCCTTCCTCATTATAACTTTATACAAATTCACTGGTTTAATACCCAGGATCAGAGAAGATGATTTTCAAAGAATTTTTTGCATTTTCACCATATAATCAATAGAGCCCCACCATAACACCAGCACCCCTGACCCTGGGGCCATTAAATTCAAAACTTTGAAAAAAGGCAGCCTTATTCAACATAACTATGTATTTGGTTTGCTTATTAAATACCTAGGAGCAGAGAAGAAATTTTTCAAAGAAATAATGTATTTTCACTATATAATCTACATGTAAATAGCCCCAACATAACAGCTAGAACCCCTGACCTTGGGGCCATGAATTTCACAATTTCGGTTGAGGACTCAATGCTCATTAAATTCATACCAACAGTTTGACTGCTTGATGTCCAAGAGTATAGAAGATTTTTAAAGATTGCATTAATTTTAGTGGTTTTGGATTAACCCCTTAGGCCCCGGGGAGGCAGGGACCATGAAATTCACAATTTCCCCTTCACCCTTAGATGTTTTATGCTAAAATTGGTTGAAATCGGTTGAGTGGTTGCAGAAAAGAATGTTCAAATGTTAACGTACGACGCACATGCAACGCACGACGACGGACGAAAACGGATAGCAAAAGGTCACCTGAGTTTACTCAGGTGACCTAAAAACAGAATGAATTTATTACCCTGACATTTGATCTTTTGATCATAAAATGAATAGGAGTCTTACTTAGTCAATAGGAAATTCAATGTTTTGTTAAATTTCATTTCAAAAGCACAAAGGCTTCTCGAGATATCGCGCGGAAACGAAAGCGTTTCATCAGACAGAATTTATGACCTTGACCAGTTGACCACAAAACCATTTGGGGTCCTTCTTATCTTTTTTATGCCAGAGGGAGTAGTTATGTCAAATAACACTGCAAAAGCTTTAAGGCATCTCGATATATCATGCGGAAATAAAGTGTTACAGAAAGACAGTTAGACGGTCGTACGGACAGACTGGGGACAAAAATGAGACCCAAGTCCATGGTATCTGAATCTGTGTTTCTCCTGATAAGTAATGCTAGAATGGACTTCCTACTCTATTGTCACATGTTTCACTTTCAGTGAAAACTTTTTTGGGGACAAAAATGATCATGGTCTTGCTCCAGTGGGTTTTTTTATCTTACCTTTTTCACTGTAAAAACTAGATGGTCTTGACTGGTTCACTTTATTCCTGGGGTCATGATTGATTAAAGTTAACTGTATTTCGTGTCAGGGACGGACATATCAGGCGGGTGTGACAACCCGACGCAACTTTTGGTCTGTACCTTTAAATTCATGCACACTTTTGTCCAATAATTTTGGTATCTGATCCCACCCCATATATATGCTTTAGTAGTCTGTGTTTCTCCTGATAAGTAATGCTAGAATGGACTTTAAAGCTTAAATATGATCGTTTTGTAAACGTATTTTTTTCTACTCTATTGTCACATGTTTCATTTTTTATGGCCCAGATGTTCTTGACAAGATTTTTTAAATCATCTCACTCAATTGCTTGTTTTTTCTTAATTATCTCTCCTTGAAAAAGGAAATTACCCTTTAAATTCCTTTTACCCAAGAATAATTTGTGCAAGGTTGAAATACATTGGACCGAATGATTCTGAAGAATTTCATGAAATTGTGTGGTGAAAAGTTTTTTAAATCGATCAAAACGAAGATAACAGTAGATTCATAAACGGACTGAAGTTTTGTGTGGTGATTTAGAAAAAACGTTCTCTTGATCGAGTCTTCCGCTTAGGTGAGCTACATAGTTCATCGTAAAACTCATAACACTGTGGTTTTTAATAAACGTTTTCCCTACATATCAGAATCTATTTTATCTTTTTGTTTTTAGTAGCAGTATTTTATTTAAACGTGTATCTATTAATAAACCTTTCTTTTCTTAAAAATAGAAGAGTACTTAATCTAATAAAGAGTACTCCGATATCAAATATTATATTAAAATAAGGATATGAAACCTTTCTATCATCTATGAACGAGACCTTAGTGGGACATCACTAATCTCAAAAGTTTTCACACGGATTTCAAATCGAAAAGAAGATTAATACTAGTAGAAAACCTGATTTTAAAAGTAAATTGTGGTATACAGATGCTGAAATCAATAGGGTTTTTCTAGTTTTATGCAAATACCGAGTATAAACACTGAGATTACTTTTAGTAACTTAATAACTTTCTCTGTTTGATCTTTTGAGAATAACATCCCATTGATATTTTTTTTTGTAACAGAATACAGTTAGGAACATTTATGAACAATCCTCTTGAGTTCAGATTTTCCAAAATCTGTAAACAGCATCTCTATTAACAACCTTTTATTGACCTCTGATAAGGTATCTGATTTGCCTGGAGATTCCAGAAATGGAAATATGTATTCCTGTGTAAAGTAAATAAAGCATTCAGGATACCCCATAGTAACTTGATGAAATTTGCCTCAAAATACATCGCTGACGTTATTTTGTTCTAAAGTTTGATACTTAGTACAGCTGTATATTATAAAATTAAATTTACTTGGTCTTGTATGGTGACTTGTTTCTGCTAGCGCTACCTACAATGCAAGCTTATTTATTTTAACCTGCACGTAATTATGTAGACATGCGACTTTATTTTATCAACATGTAAAATAGTTATGTTGACATGCAAGTTACTCATCTCGTTAGAGAAGCTTATTTTAATGTTTGTAGAACAAAAAAACATCAGATTGATTATAATTCTTGCTCATTAATCTGTTAATTGCTACACGAAGCTGATTATTTTGCTGTTTTAGATATATACATGGAACCTGATCTCATGTCTGATGTTTTAGAGGTCCGTGTTTGCATTGCTTCAAATTTGTATTTGTTTAATGAACTTTTAGCTTTAATATGTATTGTTCATTTCATGCAAAAAGGATTATTTTATAGAAAATAATTTTTCTTCATTTATAGCATATAAAACTAGGACACACTGACACTTGATTTAATCAAGCGTTTAGAGTTTTAATATTTTTTAAAATGATTAATGATTAATGATTAAATTAAGATAATTATATAGAGCATTCTTTTAAAGAAATAAGTTTGTTGAAAAACTAAAAAAAAAAAAAAGAAAAGGAAATAATAACAGACAGATAAATACATCTCACCTTAGAGCAGACGATGCAATCATTCCTCGAAAGACAAGAAAAGAATAGAAACACTTAAGACGCTAACACAATCGTAAATCACACAACGGCTATGTTTTATAAGAACAAAAAGTGAGCACAGACACAAATCTGCTCTATTGCAAGATCGTGAGTTGTAGTTACAGAAACTTTAATATTAATAATATATGCTTTAGCGATGCAAAGGTGGTATTGATCTTTGGCACTTTAGATTGTGTTAGAGTCACTCGGAGGACACTCGGCCGTCATCATGTAATAGATGTGCACGAGCCTTTTATGAGACAGATTGATTCGGCATCAACACTTCATGACAAAGTATATAGGAGGACTACTTTAATACATCAGTATTGAATTTAATCTCTTTTGTGTAGTTTTGTCATAAATTGATGTGAGAGAGCAGATGTATTGAAAAGAACATCAGAAAGGTGTTGGTAATTATATAAGAGGTTAATTATCAAAAGGGAATATCTCCAGTAGGTATTTAATTAAGAATAAGATTTTTTATGCCCTTGGATCGAAAGATCCCGGGATATATCTGTCTGTTTGTCAACTTTAACCTTGCTCATAACTATTGCACTGTCAAGGGTACATGTAAGTGTATACCGGCCACTTCAGTCTACGTCCTAATCCAGAAATGTAAATTACCATCGCAGGAATAGTGTTTCACAAACACATCTTGTTTTTACATAATCAAATACATGGTTAGCTTCAACTGGTCAAATAATTATAATTGAAAAATAAGAAATTCTTCAATTTATAATACAAAGGTACTACAATCAATATTCCCTTTAATTTAAAAAATACAAAGTCTTTGTAGAAATTTGCAGGATATGATTATCAAATATTGATATACGTACAATTTCAACAAAGGATATCTAGACCTTAGTTTTTTGATAAGAAATTCCTTTACTATTAGAATTATTTATGATTTTCTATGGCATGAGATAAGGCTACGCACAATGACATTCGCTAGTGGAATACAAATTGTGTGATCAAGTTGAGCGCATATTGTCAATAAATCGTCATGGAAAGATATGTGTGGTTTGTCATAAAACAGTAAACAATGTCAGGAAAAAAGATTTGAAAGTTTGAGAAAAAAAAATTAAATACGACCACAAGGCTGTGAAGTCTTTTTTCAGCGTGGTAGTTATAAGGGGAGACTATGGCAGTGCGTGAAAGAAATTGGAAGAGTCAAAACTAAACAACGAAAGAAAACCGTTCAAACTAAAAAGGACGCTATTTTAGGGGATATTATGTTTCTCTCTCTCTCTCTCTTTCCCAAAAGAAAGAAATTCGTGGAAAAAAAGGGGGGCAGAATTTTAAAGTGAACACTTCTATTAGCTTGCGATTTTTCTTTGAAAAAAAAACTGGGCAAGCCACCACTTCGTCTATGATACTACAATACTTGTACTTACCAAATTGAGAAATCGAACCTTTTTTTAAGAAAGAAGACGTGTAATATAGTGCAATAATTACAATGATAAAATGTTGACAAAAATATTAGAACATGCAGTTAGAATTTCTTGGAAATGGTTCACATTGCAATCATTGCAAGTACATGTATAAATGCTGTCGACTAGTTTTGAAGTTTTCCTCGTAATATTTCTTTTATAATGTAAATTATTAATCAGTTATATATATTTTTTTTCCATTTTATAATATAAACCATTTAGCCGTCAAGTGACTGTTGATAGGAACATGATTTTCTCTATCTTGTCATCACGATTTGCTAATTATGGCTTGTTGGAACTAAAGAAACAGCTGAGTGATTGTCAGTTACATCCTGTGGCTTTCCCGATCCGTTGTAAGAGTTTTGAATAAGTAAAGAATTGTGATCATTTATAGGAAAGAAAGACACAAGGATTTTGTGCAAATATCCTGGAGTTCCAATGATACAGAGAATTATTTGAAATGCCGTGAATTATTTTATGTTTCGAAAAACCAATACTACAAAAACCATAAGGCTCTGAAATTCAGTTTACAAATCGAGTTGATGGATAGAATTGTGGAAACATATTTTTGTTAATATGCATAAAAACCTTGTGTACCGAAACTAAAACACTACTCAAAATTAATGACTTCTTTTATTATCATCATTTCAAAATGCCCTTATCAACTGCGAGATTGATCTTTGTAAAAGAAAAAAATAGCTATAGTTCCTTCGCGAAGCGCTTGGCACTTAGAAGTGATACGTTTTTAAGTCATATCCGGAAGACCCAAGACTCACTTCTTATGTCGAGCGCTTGGCGAAGGAACAGTCACTACCTATGTTTACGTCTTAGGTTCAACGCGGTCCGCGAAAGAGAATCGAACTCGGGCCTCCCGTTCACGAAGCGAACACTCTACCATTAGGTTACCGTGACCGGTCCACTTAAACGTGAAAGGATCCTTTGAGGCATTGACAAGGTAGAGAAGAGAGCCCAGACTTCACATAGGCTTTAAAAGTCAAGATTTTGAAACCTTTTCCTGGTATATAGAATGTAAAACAATGTAATTTAAGAAAAAAAAATGTATGTTGTTTAATGTCCCATATTCTTTTTTTAATTTAGTCCATGAATTTACATGTAGCTTTAGGTTTATGACTTTAAAGGAAGTTCAAAATAAAGCATTTTTTTATCTCTGCTTTGGGGAAAATGATATGCATATAAAGTCTCAATAAATACATGTAGTTACTTTATTTTCAAGATATTCGAAATTTAAAATAATTGTTCCATTAGATGTTTGAAGACAAAAATGTCTTACCAAGGGATCTGAAAAGACATCAAATGATGAAAATTCTTGTATTGATCAACGAAAAATATCTACAATTTACTAAACATATATTCTTAATGTGTTTTTTTTTTCATCCCGATTTTTTCAAAAAGATGTGCACAGTACCATATATAGACATTACAAAAGCAGCACACAGGTCCTACAAGAATTGGAACTCTTCAACCCCAGGAAGAACACAATAAAATTCAAACTACGTTGAGTGTGTCCTTACACAATGCAGATAGCTACATGTACATCTGGAGCGCGAGCAGAGCAAACATGGACCTCCAAAAACAATTCAGCGATATACAAAGGATAAATTGTAATGTTACACCAGTGTTCAAATGCTTTTGAAACTGTAAACTTTCTAATGTTTTACCCTATTTATTAACCCTTTCTTAATGAAAAAGTTCTCTTTTCACGTTATTACCTTTATTTCAGTTGATAATTGAAAAGAAAAATCATGATATCTGTTGTTTATTGTTTAATTAAACGATAATAAAAATCGGTGCAACGCTATAATAGTTTCGTTTTGTTGATTGCAGACTCTGTGATAAAAGATATTGATTGTTTAAACAGTCGGGAATAAAACGACAAAGGGTGAATAAAAAAGATTTCTATTTATATTCATTATCAAAGCATCGCTTATAAATCAATTAAGGCTGTCAGGTGATATTTGATTTGGAAAACAGATGGGCAAATACTCCAACCCATGAGAAAGAAAATGGGGGATTTAAGAAATGATATATAATTTACTTCATGGAAAAGTGATTGGTTACGTAACATACGCAAAGTTTTTTGTCTGAAATTGTACGATTTCTAGCTCTCCATTATACGGATGCCCATAAACTGCTGGTCGAAATTCACATCATTGTGATTAGTTCCATTTATAAACTGTTGATGCGAATGTTTAAACAAGACAGCACGTTATAACTCCTCTGTTTACATAAATCAAAACAAACTTCGATAACAGATGACACAGAATTTGCCTTTATGGACATTTTTAATTGCTTTGCTGAGAAATTGTCAAAATATTTTTAAATATAAATAAACAATTTTGTATCGTCTTGTGAGAATATAATGATTAATAAAAGGACATTTTGTTTAATGAAACTCGAAATCAGAAATACCAGAAGATTACCCGAGGAAGTCGCTTAGTTTAAAACTTTTTTCCTGTTTTCTACTGACAGTACTAATTACCACGACTTAAGAAGATTGCAAAATTTTATTATCCTCTATACCATGGCATAGTGAGGTTAGGGCGTCTGTTCTAGAGAGGTGTTCCTTACGTCATAGGTTCAGACGTGGAGACCGGTCCTTCGGATTAAACATCTAAAACGAGGTCCTGTGTCGCAATAGGTGTTGGAACGAAAAAGATATCTCACTGCTCAATGACCATGAGTGCCGAGAAAAGGACAAAATTTGCAGCTCTCCACCGGCAATTGGTTGCTTCACCATATTAGTGAAAAGAAGATGGGCGTATTTGGTGTGTGATCTGCAGGAATCATTTGTACGAAACATTTATGGTTTAAATGTCCATGGTTTGGTTGGCTGAACATAACTAGTCAGACTTTAGGAGATTGCATTAGATTTCGCTCGAGAACCAAACTGAACCAAAATTTATCTAATTCAAAATTTTAATACATCAGTACATAAAATGAAACTGATAAAATAAATGGTAAGCGCCCAATGCGAGGCTCGAACACCCAAAAAATTTCAATTCTAGTGCACTGAACAGGTAGCCCATATTACTGAGCTATCACCGCTGCACGTTTACAATTGATTTTAAAAAGGGACAAAGATGCACCACATTTACACAGTTTGATTTTTTTTTGTTGGGAAAAAAGTTAATTTTTTATGGTCTCTTGGTCTTCTCTCCATATTTAGGTCACCTGAGTCACTCAGGTGACCTACTGCTCTCCGTTTTCGTCCGTCGTCGTGCGTCGTCCGTCGTGTATTAACATTTGAACATTTTCAGCTTCTTCTCTGAAACCACTGGACCAATTTCAACCAAATTTGGTATACAGCATCTATGGGTGAAGGGAAGCAAAAATTTTGAATTTTATGGTCCCCGCCCCCCTGGGGCCAAAGGGGTGGGGCCAAAACTCACTAAAATTAATGAAATCTTTAAAAATCTTCTTCTTTACTCCTGGACATTAAGCAGGCAAACTGTTGGTATGAATATAATGAGCATTGAGTCCTCTACCAAAATTGTGAAATTCATGACCCCAGGGTCAGGGGTTCTAGTGCTAGGGTGCGGCTCCATTGATTATATAGTGAAAATGCATCAAATCTTCTTCTCTGCTCCTGGGTATTAAATAAACTAACTAAGTACAGAGTTATGATGAGGAAGAATGCCTCTTCCGAAATTGTGAATTTTATGGCCCCAGGGTCAGGGGTTCTGGTGTTAGGGCGGGGCTCTATTGATTATATAGTAAAAATGCATTAAATCTTTGAAAATCTTCTCTGCTCCTGGGTGTTAAATAAACGGACCAAGTACATAGTTATGATGAGCAAGCGTGCCTCTTCCAAAATTGTGAAATTTATGGCCCCAGGGTCAGGGGTTCTGGTGTTAGAGCGGGTCTCTATTGATTATATAGTGAAAATGCATTAAATCTTTGAACATCTTCTTCTCTGCTCCTGGGTATTAAATAAACTAACTAAGTACATAGTTATGATGAGCAAGAGTACCTCTTCCAAAATTGTGAAATTTATGGCCCCAGGGTCAGGGGTTCTGGTGTTAGAGCGGGGCTCTATTGATTATATAGTGAAAATGCATTAAATCTTCTCTGCTCCTGGGTATTAAATAAACTAACTTAGTATATAATTATAATGCCTCATTCAAATTTGTGAATTTCATGACCCTTGTTTGAGGGGTTTTGCCATTTGGTGTAAGGGGGGTGGGGGACTCTTGATTATATATTGAAAATACATTAATTCTTTGAAAATCGTTTTTTTTTCTCTTGGGTATTATGCTAATGATCCAAGTATATATACTGACACGCAAAAGAAACGCAACAAGCAGTAATCTACAATTGTTTGATTTTTTTTATCTTATGATTTTCAATAGCGAATAAAGTAAGGCTAAACTCACTTTTCAGAACATCAGAGATTTGAAAAAAATGTTAAATGTTTATCTGTTTACTTTATTAAGTAAAATATAACTGTTAAAACACCCCCCTCCCAGCCATTCAAGTAAAACGTGCAAGACTGCCCTAAACAACAATTGCAGCTTAATTTCTACGATACAATAGGTTCATTAATATCGAGATCTGAGCGAAGGAATAATTCTTTGGCATTTTTGAATGCCCGTTTTTCAGATCATTAGGTCGAATTTTCTCTAACTTAGAGCAGTGTACCCACCCTTCGACTTCCGGTACAAGGACTGTCCTTAATGCATACGATACGTAAGACTCTGTTGAGGCGTAATGTAGTGAAATTTTGGATCAGCAACTCTCCATCACCTTTACATTGAAATTTTCCAGCTAGAGCAATGGAAATGCGTACATAAGGCATTTTCAAGTAGCCTTAGCATTGTTACGGGAAACGAAAGGAGAGTTTATTTTTTTGAAATATTGCTGCATTGCGTATGATGAACAGTAAAAAACCCTTTAAACTCCATAAAATTTCCAAATGTTTTGTTAAACATGCAATTTTCGATTTCTGATAAGCAGACTCAAACTTGACTTCCGGTTATGGTATTGAAATCGTTCAACCGTTAAATTACCGTTGTTTACCAAATTGAAAACATTCATAATTCTAAGAAACAAACTTCTTTATTTTACATAATTATTTCCCCCTAAAGTAGGGTGTTGCGTTTCTTTTGCGTTTCAGTATATATTTATGATGAAGTAAGGTGCATCTAGCAAAATGGTTAATTTCCTGCCCCCTGGGTCAGGGGTATGGGGGGGGGGGGTGTTACATAGTCTGAAAATAAATTAATGCTTTGAAATCTGCTCGTTGGTATAAATCAACCATTTATGATGAAATAAAATTTATGATAACATTTCCACAATTTTGAAATATGTGGCCCCAGGGTCGGTGGTTCCTCTGGGATGCACAACTGGTTAACAAGTGGAAGTGCATTTTCTCTTTGTTATTCTGATCTACCTCTGGGTGTTAAGTAAATAGAGTAAGCATGCTTAGTTTATAATTATGATAAGCAATAGTGCCTCTTTCAAAATTTTCAGAATTTCATGGCCCCTGGTTTAAAACACGAACCAAATTCAATTGTTGGAAAGTTGTAACATGATACTCAGTTGACCTATAAGGCTAGTGGGCCTCTTGTTTACAAATGTACATTCGTTTCTCTGAATAAAAATGCACACAAATTACGTTTCAAAATTATGGAGAGAAGACCTGGAGATATAAAAAAAAAATTAGAAAAACGTGTTTAAAAATGTACCATTTACGATAATTAGCAAGTTTAAACTATGATAAATGAAAATAAATGCAATTTTTGTACTTTCACCGTGTATATCCCAACATGCGGGGTGTATACTATGTTGTGCGCGGGGTGTACTGTATGCTTCCGAAGCGAGAGATACAGGGTCAATGTTCGTTCTTTGTACATTTTCTCAACTTACGAATATTTTTCGCCAGAAAGCATATGCCTACGGAAGAAAGCATTATCTAAGGAGTATATGGATACCTATGAATCCACTGGACACCTAGTTTTATCAAACACCTCAACACAATTCCGAGGATCGGAGCAAAATTGATGCTACGCCGTGTTGATGATCAAAAACCAGAACAAAGCTTTGCTTTATCATCACTTTTATATTATTGTTAAATACATGTTTACAATATAAACGTTTGTACAAATTGTCTGTAAATAAAACAGTTCGTATATAGAGATATTGACGAAAAATCAATGTTGTGTCCGGGGTGTATGCACATGTTGTACGCGGGGTGTATACCCCTCTTTTTACTCTATACTGACTATAGTATCATTGTCTGAAATATCATTTTAAAAAATTCTAAACAATTGACTTTTGTGAAAATTCTATTTACATTTTAATTTTTCACCAGTTTTGTAATAGCACAACTTCAGGTTCATGAATTCGATTTACTGAAAAAAATTTATACACGTTCATCGACTTTTGGCTTTGCAGATGGAAGTAAATGTACAGTTAACTGTTTAATGTGATGACCAACAATTCATCCCTTCTTTCGATTCAAAGGCACCTTATTCAGATCCTTCCTTAATAAATGTTTCACACATGAATCATTTTGTATATTTAACATTTTCTCATAATTTCTATTTAACTTTTTTTTCAATATTTTTTAAATGACTTTGAAAATATTTAGCTTTTTGCAATGTCATAAACACCGCAAAAAATGTTCTCCTTCAAGTATTTATATGCTGTGTACTTTGCCCCCAGGAGCCCATATTTGGCTGTAGACTATTCTAGGAATGGACCCAGGGAGGTGTGTTTTGTGTCTTAGATCATTTTTTTTTTTGGGGGGGGGGATTTACTTTTCTACATGTATATACGATAATAAATTAGAGAAGGGGTGAACATTAATTGATATTAAATACACGTCAACATAAAATTGCAATTTTACCCAAAGCATTTTTTCATCAAATTTGCATGCCCTCAGAAAATTGTCGTCCCTTAAATGCATATTTATTGTGAATTGTAAGATACGAAATCTTTTCAGATAAGGAAAAATGAGTCCACATATTGCGAAAATTGAAAGGAAAATTAATATATCATACAGACACGTAGTATCACCCCCCCTTTTTTTTTGTTCCAGACACAACGTTACACTACAGAAAATGTTCATCGAAAGTCAGGTTGCTCCCCCCCTTTTTGTTGCAGCATAAAGTCAAATAATGGTTATGTAGTACGTTGTTAAAAAAGGAGAATTGGAACTGAAAAAGATGGGACCTACAACCCAATCTGAAATAGGAGTTTTGAGTTTCGATAAGTCTCCCCTTTTTATAGTTAGTCAACTTATGAGTTATGTCATGGGTTGTTTTTTTTTTCAGGTATTCCCCTTTCACAAAAGATTCTACATCACTGTCATAAATGCTTAAGAATACATGTATTGATAACATAAATGTTGCAGAAACCAAAAAAAAAATTCATAATACACCATTCGTGTTGTGTTATTTTTAACAGGCGAAATATTTAAATTAAAACGAGTTTAAGAAAGGGCAAAGTGTCCTCAATGCAGGGATTGGGGGGGGGCTCCTTTGGAGAGATTTTATGATTACGTAGATTTAGACCATTGCGCCATCTTCAATATTATTGTAGAATGAATTCAGATAACAATCGCTCCTTGTACATCTAGTGCTTATTATGATTGAATATGATATTTTGTTTTTATTATTTTTTTTCTATTCTTTTAATTTTTTAAAATTTAGTTTGTTTCTTACTTCATCAAGTTTATGGAAATTACTTTTTGGTTCGGCACTAGTATTAAGATCTTTTATCAACACTATCTGTCGCTTATAAACCTGTGTGAATAATATTTCTACTGATACTTCGCACTAACAATCCTGAGAAAAATATGGGGTATACACCCCGCGTACAACATGTTGCATACACCTCGGACACAACATTGATTTTTCGTCAATATCTCTCTATATACGAACTGTTTTATTTACAGACAATTTGTACAAACGTTTATATTGTAAACATGTATTTAACAATAATATAAAAGTGATGATAAAGCAAAGCTTTGTTCTGATATTTGATCATAAACACGGCGTTGCATCAATCTTGCTCCGATCCTCGGAATTGTGTTGAGGTGTTTGATAAAACTAGAAGGTGTCCAGTGGATTCATACCGGATAGGTATCCATATACTCCTTAGATAATGCTTTCTTCCGTAGGCATATGCTTTCTGGCGAAAAATATTCGTAAGTTGAGAAAATGTACACAGAACGAACATTGACCCCCTATCTCTCGCTTCGGAAGCATACGCCCCGCGCACATAGTATACACCCCGCATGTTGATATATACACGGTGACTTTGAACCATTAAAATAGTGAGGGTGGAAAAACCTTAAAAGACAATCATTTATATTTTAGATTTTCTCTAGGCAAGGAATATGCTTCCCAAAAAACAGGAACATTATATTATATTATATTGAATAAATGCTCATTATGAGGGAAAAAAGTATCCGGAAAAAATCTACAGAAAAGACATAACGATTTCTTGTCATAGGTGTCATCTTTCTACATTTGATAATCAGATGTATACAAGAGTATTTCTTCCAAGGTCATTCTTGGTGTAGGGAAAAATGTCAGAATCAAGTGATTTAGGATTCAGACATGTGATCATCAATGCAAAACAATTTGACAAATGCGTAAAAAGCTTCGACAAGTTCAGGAAAGTCCCTAAGGAGCCATTTATCATCTTAACGTTCCCATAGTCCTCAGTTTTACGACAACCACACTTACACTGGAATTTTAGTATGCTTGTTTTAGAGTTGAAATGATCAGGCTATATGCCATTTTACACTAGTCTAGTGTAAGTACTACAAACATAGATAATTATACACTGCATGTACAACGCTTCTGATCAACTTACTGTCATGAAGTATCGATGTTCATGTCCAGTACGAGAAATCCTTTTATTGCCAACTGCGACACCGGACCTCGATTTATACGGTCTCCACATCCCCCAGTGGCTTCGAACCCGATCCGACGCAAGGATCAGCACCTTACTCCTCGACTCTAAAGCAGACGCTCTAACCACTGCGCGTCTTCCCTAGCCAAGGGATTCTGATACGCTACCACTGCGTCACACCGGCGACCAGTATATTAGCTAATTACTTATTATCATTACTTATAAAGTTGAATATATATCATTTTGGCTCCTTTCATGGTCTCCGACTTTTATCAAATCCTCCCAACCCCAACCCGTCTTATTTCATCGTTAAGTAATCTTAAGTCTTGGATGAAATACTTCGACTTAATGCTGAAACATTCGTAAACTATTTTTGATGGTTTATTGCAGTGAAAAATGCTTTTATTGTTAGCTTCCTGAAACAGTTTTCCTGAGGGTAAACATAACATTCTTACCTTGCATTCTCCCTATCAACAAATCTCGAGCACAAGTCATCACCTTACATCGATTGCTCAGCAGATATTAAGAACAATCATGAGGGAAGGCCCACACGAAATAGATGTTTATATCACTCCAATTCAAAACCGTTTTATCAATTTACTCACGTCAGCATCAAAGTTATGAGGCTAAAGACATTCAACATTTTAAAAGGAAAATGAACGGAGGGAAGTATTAACCTCTTCATTTTTTTCCCTATCCTTTTAAATACAACTGTCCTTTTTCAATAACTCTTCATTTTAAGAGAAAGAGTCATATTTTAAAAACTTTTTAGAGGAAACAGAGGTATGAGTTTGTCACAATTCTTATCTTATCTCTGTTTGATTTAGGTTGACTAAAATCAATTTTATGCTTGAAAGCTGCTCCCCCTCTATTTTTTATTCACCAATCAAAATGACCTCACTTAACATTAAGGCTTAAAATCTGATGGGGGAAAAAGCACACAAAGGCTGGTTACATACTAATGCTTAATTCAAGTGATCACTTGATGTATATGGATAGGATCAATAACAATCCAGCATGTGAAAGATAGTCTTTTCACGCGTACATGTACATGTATTTATATTAGATGAATGATTCCCTAAAATGTGGGTAATAGGTCCCCATGTAGTTTTTTTTAGCTCTACTGGTCAGAGACCAGAAGAGCTTATGCGATAGTAATGCGTCCGTCGTCCGTCTGTCTGTCTGTCTGTAAACAATTCTTCAAAATGCTACTCCTCCTACAATTTTGGTCAGATTTCAATATAACTTGGCACACATGTAGACTACACTAAGATACATAATTCTGTATACCGGTTTTTGATTTCGATGAACGGTGTTGCCGTGGTTACTAAAAATAGAAATTTCTGTGAAATTCTTTCAAAATGCTACTCCTTCTACAGTTTTAGTCTGATTTCAATATAACTTGGCACACAAGTAGACTACTTTAAGATACATAATTCTATGTATCGGTTTTTGATTTCGATGAACGGTGTTGCCGTGGTTACTAAAAATAGAAATTTCTGTGAAATTCTTTCAAAATGCTACTCCTTCTACAGTTTTAGTCTGATTTCAATATAACTTGGCACACAAGTAGACTACTTTAAGATACATAATTCTATGTATCGGTTTTTGATTTCGATGAACGGTGTTGCCGTGGTTACTAAAAATAGAAATTTCTGTGAAATTCTTTCAAAATGCTACTCCTTCTACAGTTTTAGTCTGATTTCAATATAACTTGGCACACAAGTAGACTACTTTAAGATACATAATTCTATGTATCGGTTTTTGATTTCGATGAACGGTGTTGCCGTGGTTACTAAAAATAGAAATTTCTGTGAAATTCTTTCAAAATGCTACTCCTCCTACAGTTTTATTCTGATTTCAATATAACTTGGCACACAAGTAGACTACACTAAGATACATAATTCTGTGTATCGGTTTTTGATTTCGATGAACGGTGTTGCCGTGGTTACTAAAAATAGAAATTTCTGTGAAATTCTTTCAAAATGCTACTCCTTCTACAGTTTTAGTCTGATTTCAATATAATTTGGCACACAAGTAGACTACAATAAGATACATAATTCTGTGTATCGGTTTTTGATTTCGATGAACGGTGTTGCCGTGGTTACTAAAAATAGAAATTTCTGTGAAATTCTTTCAAAATGCTACTCCAAATACAATTTTAGTCTGATTATAATATAAATGTGGCATGCAAGTAGACTGCACTAAGAACATAAAGAGACTTAATCAAGGATCATTATTCTATTTATTGCTGTTGAAAAGTTTCAATTTCCAACTGCTTAAGTACTTTTCTCTTCCTTTGCTATAAGTACAAACCAGTAGAGCTTCAGTCTCGACAGAGACTTCTGGTTTTTTTAAATCCTTTGTTTACAACGTTCGACTTCCAGTTTAGGGCGTGTCTTCACGTATCTTCAAATTTGTATTTTAGCTCGTATTTTAGCTCGTTATTGATATCGATATATTTAACAAATTCAACATAGTCATTTTGTTTAGGGAGTGGTTTATTACTAATTGTGCAGAAAAAACTCCAGTATAAAAACATTGGACCCAACTGACAGGCGTTTTCAAAGATTTATAATCCTCAATCATGAAGTTACATTAAAATTGCTAAAATAAATCGACAAAATTAAGAAAGTACTGCTTTAAGATGTCAGGTTTAGTGCCATATTTTAAATTTCAAAAGATAGGAATAAATGCCAGACTTGTCTTGATAAATAATTCAACAACTTTGTGGAAGTCTCATGTTCCTTCCTTAACACCCTTAAACATTGCGATCTAGTGTATGGAAGGGAATTACCGCCAAAAGTCTATGTATCTTGCTTTTATTCTTATTCTGCCTACTTCTTTATGCTTTGTTATTATTGTAGATTTTCAAATGACTGATGTTTGTTATAAGTTCAGGTACTGTATGTACCCGATACATGCCATTCCCTCGGAAGTCTCGCTAGATGGTTAGATTTCCACTGGGAGACTGACTACATAGTGATGCTTCCTTCGGAAGATTATACAGTGGGACTTCCCCAGGGGAAGTTTCAATATATAGCTAGTCTTCCGTGGGAAATCTGGCTATATATAGCAATTCGCACCCTGCATATCAACCCCTCCCCCGAATAGTTTTTTTTAATCGTAAAACAATGTTTATATTCTAACGTTTTCAGTTTTTGAAGAAAAGTTATACGTCCTATATGAATAAATATTTAAATAATATCATTTTAAAAGTGTTTTATAATTAAATCATTTTAACCATTTAGGTGAACATAGATAATCTTCACGAGTACATGTGGATAATGACTCTTCCTTTTTGCCCCCCCCCCCCCCCCCCCCCGGGTGCAGTCGCCCGAGTGGCACTGTGGTTACGGCGTCTGCTCTAAAAGTCACGAAGTACAGTTTTAAGGAGTCGATCAATACGTCGTGGGTTCGAATCCCACTATAGGACGTGGAGTTCGGTCCTTCGGATGAGATCTAGACCATATTATCCGAGGTCCCGTGTCGCAGTAGATGCTGGCACGAAAAATGATCCCTCACTGCTCATTGGTTATAAGTGCCAAGTGTATATAGGACAAATTTGCAGCTCTCCACCGGCAAGAGGTGGCTTCTCCATTTGAGTGAAAAATTCTCGAAAAGGAAATTATACAATGTACAATCACACCACCAAAGTCTCAATATATATACTGACTTCCGGATGGACGACCTCCTATGGGGCAAGTTTCATCGGTAGAGGGTAGGGTGGCCACGAAACATTTTCCTAAACGTAACTTTTTACTACTGGAAAAGTTCAGCGAAAGGCTTGT
>NW_026928878.1:15000-35891 GCF_032062105.1 Saccostrea cuccullata | reverse complement strand
TCATATTATAATAATATTCAAATTCCTTGATTAGTTGATGATTGACTTGATCATGAACTGTAATTCTGTTATAAAACAGATGCTTTCTAACATATAGTAAATATTTGTTCATAACAGTGTATTGAGGTCTCAAGCAAAGAAATAATTTCTCTGTATATTACTATATATCTTGAATTAACAGATTAAATTATTTAATTAATTAGACTCTCAGCAGATAATTCAAGAAAGAGAAAATAAAGATTAATGCTTAAACAAAAAAATGAGATCAGAAAAAACGCCTTATGTGGCTTTTAAGAAAGAAAATTGACAGTAAACATACCAACCCCATTTTCATCTTCTTCTCCAGAACTACAGTAACTGGACCAATTTCAACCAAACTTGGTACAGAGTATCCTTGGGTAAAGGGGATTCAAGTTTGTTCAAATGAAGGGCCACACTCTTTTTTTAATTCACATATTATTCAATGGTGTACACATGGTGTATTTAAATATTAGTGCAAATAATGTGCATCATATTCCAATTTTTAAAATGGAAGACTTGTTTTACTTGCTTGCTGATTATTTTTCAGAATAAACACTTGTTTTGTATGTGTCTTGCCCAAATTTAAGACTTGGTGGTCTGTTTACTGTCTGTTGACATTTTCATCTAAGTGGGTCAAGGGAAATTGTTTAATTAAATGAAAAGTATTCCATTCAGATATAAAATGCAGACTTAAAATAAAATGTACTCACTTGTTAGATATGCAGTAAATTGGAAGCAGAAAAGATATGCCTTAAAGCTATTAACTTATCAGTTTTAAAAAAAATTAGTGGAAGTTAAAAAATAATGACAGTGTCCATGTTTTGCTCCGGGAAACCCAAAATATGTGTCGAATCAAAAAGTAAAATAGGAGATGCACAATGGCAATATGTAATAAAGATTCTCTGAAAGTTTCATCAAATTTCATTCACAGTGATATGAAAGGAGTTACGGATAAGAGATGAGGTCCCCAAGGCGTAACAGACGGATGGACGACATACGTATTACAATAAACTCTCCTGCTTTTCAAGCGGGGATTATAAAAAAATCTCTGATATAAAAGACATGTAGCTCTCAATTTTGTGACCGCGTATAGATTTGCCATCTTTAAAGGTGTACAAATGCCATTCTATTAGCAAGATAATTCTCAAACTTTATCATCTGGAATCACATTATGTACATATTTTGGTGCGAAAAGTTGTATATTTATGCATTTTAAGAGCGCCTGTAGATTCTTCGTTATTCCTATCACGTACAAGCTTTCGTATCAATAGGCCTAAGCCATTCTTGACTTCGATCTAGTCAACACTTCTCTTGACAACAAAATTTTCTTGAACACTCCAAGAAATTTACAAGGAAACATGATACATACTTCTTCGTGAGGATAGTGTAAGGTTGTATCAAGAATCGAGGGAGGATTGAACACAAACATTTTCCTCTTCAGATTTTGTAAATTTCAAAAATTTTGAATTTATGTACACTGTTCAATACAAGATCATCCGTTCACAATATGGAATATTTGAGAATGCAGTTGAATTTTTGACTGATAATAACAAAATGCAAATGTAGGGACACAAAATCAGAGCTGGGCAATCAAGAAAATTTATGGTTTATGTATATTATACTGATAATTCTTAATAAATATGTTTATATTTAGATATTATAATTATAATAATGTATTCAGATTTATATAATGTAACAATTACATGTACTAGCCCTCTAATTGGTCGTGGTTCATCATTTTAAAAATCACACTTACGTTTTGTTGCACTAGACCTTCCACATGAGCATAAACATTTATTTTTTTCTACACGGGACAAAAAATAGATCAAGAATTCCAACAACTAATGTGATTTAGCAACCCTCGAACTACAATGGTCACTCGACGTAATGCTCAGGGAATACTGTTCTTGGGGTAGCTTAATTTTCATATTGTCCTCTAAATAGCAATTAATGTATGATATTATTAACTTTTTATGCGAAGAAGCATGGTGAGACAGGCACATGTAATAGGTAAAATGTCTTCGGAATTGTCGTCAAAAGTTTATCTTAATAATACATGAATGAGTAATTAAACAAAAATCCGTGTCATAAAAGTCATAAGCAAAAATATCCTCTAAGTTTCATTGCATATTTGAATATTATTCCATTAATGAAAAAAACAAACTGTGATATAGTTTCTGCAAAACGACTCAGAATAAAGAGGTTTGAGTATTTTACGAAATTCGAGTGTATATGACGTCATTTTATATTGCTATTTTGAGCTAATTTAAACGTGACTAAATTTTTCGAATTAAAGTGATAATATTAGTGTTCTATTGTCATTTTACATAGATGTACTACGCTCGGTAAGATATTCACAAATCCTTTCTCCGATGTAAACGACATAAAAAAATATATATTTTTAAAAATTAATATCCGCCAATTTGAATCGCCATTTTGACTTTTAACTTACATCTGCACTTCTTTCAATTGTAGAATAGTGTTATGTAGAGGAGGAAAATACAAATCTGCAGTGTATGGATATTTGCAAATGTAAAATTCTGAACAAAGAAGAATTTAGAAACAATAGACAAATAAATCAGAAAAAATTCGAATTAAGTGCAGAAACGAATAAATTTTCTGAGTTAAACTAATAATGTTATAATATATAGCATTCTATTATCATTTTTATAGTTGTATTACACTCAGTTAGACATTCACTCATTATTTCTCCATTTTGAACGACAGAGAAAATTAGAAAAATTGGATGTCCGCCATTTCGACCTCTTTAACGCCATTTTCATGAAGGCCTGAATATTTTTTTCGGATTCAGCATACTCGAATTAGGTTTAAAAACTATGCTGGACCAAATAATAATTATTTGCCGTTAGAAGTTATTTCTAGGCTTCTTTTTAAATCAGGACCAGACTAAAATATATTCTAAAATTGTTTTCATCTGTAAACCTAAACTGAGTGTGTTTTGTCCATATTTTCTAATTTTATTGAAATATTACTAATATTTTCCAATTTTTTCTCATTTTCCAGTTCTTTGGAGGCAAAATTCTAAGAATTATCTACTTTTCTGAATTTGTGCATGATATCAAGTATCTTCCAAAGAAAAAAAAATTGTTTGTTTCATCTGTCCTTTTAGTACACAAAGGACATTCGGTAATAACCAAATTTTGCCCCCCAAATCAAACTTTGACGGATATATTTTTAATTCTGTTCTATAACAGGGGGATATATGCTGACTTCAAAGCACTGAATATTTTCATCAGCAATGACGTCATATGTTTGAAATGACGTCACAAAAATGACGTAAATTTAACATTTTCATGATTTTTTACAGAAAAATATATATATTACGCCAATATTTTGAGAAAAAATCACCGAGCGCAGGTCTGATAAGGCTCGATGCTTTAATATAATGTGTAGAATGATAATATCAATGAAATTTATAAATATCGTTTCTGATCAAACTTGCATTCTATAAGTTCTTAGGCTAAAATTGTTGAAATTTTGTCCATTTTTGTTCTTTTTCTAAAAACAAATTATAAAATCTGACGAGTTTGTGAAAAACAAAAATAATCAATAATCTACTTTGAAACAATAACCTGTAATCCATATTTTTATACAATTTATGGAATTCAGCACATTTCAATTTTTTTTTTCAAAATTTGAAATTATCAATTAATTCTTACTCAGCCTCTTATTCAAAAAGACGCTGACATAGCAGTGACATAGAATCGAAATAGAAAATGGGGGATTAAACTCTCCTGAAAAGAATTTGACAAGCGAAAAAAACCTGTTCCTACTTCAATGTGTTTCAGTACCTATTTTCAATTTGTACACTTGTACAGGGGGGGGGGGGGTGAGGTGGGGGTGGGGGGGTGGGTATTTGATATCTAAATGAACCATGTTAAAAAGAATATAATTGTAAAAAAAAATCCTTTTAAAATGGAAGAGAATCGTAAACTATTAGAAGATTACGATTAGAGCAGACCTACCCGGCAAGCACGGATAAACATAAACGTAAAGTTCATTGGGTTGTTTCTATTTTATACAAAACAGAGTCATTTTCTATACCGTATAAGCCCTATTTCACGTTCCTGCCCATATAAGCACTCCTTAGGTCTTCAATTGTCAGAAAATAAGGAACCCCTGTACCGTGATTAAAATCATCTACAATCGTATCAAAAGTCTGCCAAAAGAGCCATAACACATTTGATAGTCACTTTCGCCTACTCTAGTAGTGATTTTTAAAATACATTGTTTACCCAAAAATTTGTCATACAATGTAATTTTAATTATTTTATACATGCCATTAAACAAATCACACAAAAGTAATATTAAAATATTAAAAGTTCCCTCATATGATAGATATAAAAATCGTTCAGTTTTTATGGAGAATATATAGTAAATACTGAGGTACCCCCTAAACAATGACACACTGTAGCAAAAGACCACCCTTAATCAGAAAAAACGACTTCTGAAAAATTTTATTTGGATATGCCTGCACTTTATTACATTTAGATAATTTTGGTTAAAGGTGGTTTTCATATTGAAAATGTTGAAAATATGTATTTAATTTTTTTTCTAAAATTATTTCAAGATTCAACAATCTGTCTTAAAATTTGTGCATTTGATTACGACAACTTCGTGGCGTAGTGGTATGATTGCTGGATTGTAGAAAAAAATGATCGTGAGTTCGAATCTCAAAGTGCGTGTTACTTATCTACAATTTTATTTTTTTTCTCTCTGTGCATTTATCCTATGTTTTCTGTTACTGTTAATGTAAGAGATATATAATACAACATTACACCTTGAAAGTATCTCGGAAAAAAAACATATTTTCATGACCAAAAGTCATGGCTGCTTAGATAGGTAGGCTTTCACTTTTTTTTGGATTTTTTTTGGGGGAAAATTTTTTTTTTTTTTAGATTTTAATTAGATAACATAAGATAAAGTTTTTATAGGCCTACTTCACATGATAAGCCCCACTCTTTGTATAAACTACTGATTGATAAAGACAAAAATTGATAATGAAACACTTTCAATATCCTGAAAAATTTGGGGAAAAAAATAATATTACAAAATGGCTGAAAAGAGTTTGACACCCATTCTCAATATAAGGGCACAAATGCCTCTCTGATTTTTGAAAAAATGAAGTTCAAGATAACAATTTTTCTATCAATTACCTTTGAAAGAAAATGTCTGAAGGTTTTGTTACAAGTTTTCTTTTTATCAAATTTTAATACATGGAATAATGACAAGACGATAAAGTAGAGGATGATTTTATTCAGAAATATAGCTTGAAATGTACGTTACTCTTTCCGCAATGTCCAAAAAGATATGTAAAAAAATGTAGTCATTCAAATCACAATTGGAATATCTCATCTTAACACCAGCACATCCTACCAACTCTGTCAGCAACATATTTTCTCGGCATACGAACGTGCGTTTGATTTTTCCTTTCAAAAAACAAAGGTTACTTTTTGATCAAGATGTATAAAAACATTTTTTAAATATGTGCTTTAAATTCCTCTCTATGTTTTGTTTAGAGCGATCAGTTTGGAATCTTGTCATTTTCTATAGATACTGGAACCTAACATGTACATGTAGCAAAATTCTATTTTGAAGTTACTGTCTTTTTTAACATATATCCATGCCGATTTAGAAAACTACGTAAATGTAACGTACATTTCAAGATATATTTCTGTTTAATAAAAAGCTTAAAATTCATCAAAAAATTCATCGTTTTGTTTCAGTTTATTCCAAAAAGATTCTCTATGTAATCACATTGTGTTATATGTCACAATCACCACTATAAAGAAGCGATTGCCTCAGAATATGAGTAGGTAACGTACATTTCAAGCTTGTAATAATATGTAAATTAGTAACAAAAAAATATTGAAAGAAAAACAATTATTGACATAAAAATCATTTCAATGAAGCGTTTTAAGGCTGTTATATAAGAAATCATAATGTAGCAAACGAGGTTATTCGTCATCAACTACATGAATGTCACGTCACTTCGGTAACGTTCATTTCACATATTATTGGGGAGTCCCCTCCATCTCAGTTCATTACCATTCTTTTGTGCTGTTTCGCTGAAATTGTCAACGGTCGTAGCCTAGTTACTTCTACCTGTGTGCAAGGGTACAGACAAAAAAATGAGAGTTAGACGTAGTTTGCTATGAGCTAACAAATGCTTGTGTTTGGCCATTGAAACTTAACATAAATCTATTTCGAATATATCCATCGACAGTCTAGATAACAATTTCATTTAGTATGTTGCAACATCGAATTTCAAAACACAAGCATACGTGCTTTTTCAACAGATATGGAAAAATATAACCCAAAATGCAATGATTAAAACAAAACTGAGTAGTGTGTGCCTTTCAGTATTAGAAATGTACGTGGCCGTCTTGTGTTCTGGGTTTGTTTCTTTTCTTTTTCTTTTCTTTTTTTTTTTTGTTTTGTTTTGTTTTTTTTACCAATTATAAGTCTATGCATACCTTGTTTTAAAATATAAAAAACAATTAAATTAATATTGACGAAAAGGCGCAAATTAAAAGAAAACAAACTGCAAAAAGGTTGCTAAAGATGAATTTAAGACACTTAAAATAAATTTTCTAGCATGTGGTAAAAGTCTAAAACATTTACGAGGATTTCGGGAGTACATTTAGATGGATTTATGTGGTCAGTTGTCAAATGGATTGTAACAATAATTTTGTTTCGCTCGTGTAAACGCAAATCATTGACTAAATTTAAAAAAAATGTCAGTTAGAAATACGTGAAATGTACGTTACCATACGTAACGTACATTTCAAAAATAAAAATCAATTCTCTTCCTCAAGCGTACGTTAGACACGCAATATATTGATACTATTTGAACTTGCATATCATAAGAAATGCATCATACAGGTTTCGTATTCAGAAATATATACCAGGTATCAAAATTATATTACATATAATTGACCTTAATATATTTTGTTTTCCTCAGCAGAAACGTTTCTTTTCATTAAGTTTTGGATTTAGCCGACCTCCAACCTTTGAAACTTTCCTTTGTGTACACATTCAAGTGTGTGAAAGTAGGAGAATACATGATAATTCGTGCGAGGTTCACTTAATTCGAATTTCATGGTAACGTACATTTCAGTAACGTACATTTCAAATGATCACTTTTCATGTAAAAAATAATTTTTAATTGTGTTAAGCAAAACGTCTTTGCCAGTTTACAGGATACAAGGGGTTGCTTATTCAGAGTCGTCTCATATTTTCTACTTAATATATATTCTTAATGGAAGAATATAGGTAACGTACATTTCTTTCTTATCTCTACGATTGAAAATGTCTTTCATTCCGTAAACATATTTATAAAATTTGCTCAAATTGTTCAATTTCATGTTACATTATCTAAGTAGGAGTTATTCATCCTCTCAAATTTCAAATTTAGCCCATCAATAAATAAAGGAGAACAAAACTATCAGGTGTATAATCTTTGTGTTTGCTTGTAATGTGGTTGAAATAGAATTAAGCGACAGGGACATTGCACAATAAAAATTATTTATTATCACAAAGAAAATGTATTTAATGTTATGAAAAGAAATATATATGATACAGGGTTTAACTTATCAGAAATTTTTTACTTGAGAATCAAAACTATATATTACACAGAGGGTATTCAGCATAATATTTGCCTCGGCGACAGTAACGTACATTTCAAATAGGCTACTATATTTGAATTTGGAACTCCTAAATACCCTTTCGGATCGATAATTATATGAATTCTTATTCATTGTTATATGATTATTTATAATGTTGATTTAAAAATTACATCAGTGGTATTTCTTCTAAATGAAAACGAGGCGACATTATTTGAGCCCTTATATTGAGAATGGGTGTTTATAGAAACTGTTCATAGTAGAATTTTATTTAGAATAAAATTGTTCCCCATTCTTTCCAGATCATTAAATTTTATTAAACTTTATTGTACAAATGCATAGAAATGCACAGAATAGTATAATTATTATGATCCCTATTTATCCCCAGCTTCAACAAAATGTATTGGGGTCCCATTAAGCTGGCTATAGTTACTGAATAAAATCTCATCTTTCAATGCTGCTAATGTCAGTGCAGGAGTTGGAAAATATTCAACGCAGAAAAAAGATTTTTTTTGTAATTTTTTAATTATCACAAGAAGACAAAGTCATATAATGAGATAAAAGGTTATATCTATCATTATAGTGTGGCCTATTTTTACACTTGCTCACTAAACCCTTTTCTTTTTTTATTTTTACGATATAACTCTATACCGTTAATCAGGATCTGCTAGACCGATGTTTTAGAAGGTTGTAGAAAACCCTCAATAACACCTTTCCAAATTCTTAAAGTAGGGCCTATTTTCATAAAATATATAGTTGATATTACCTTCCATTAAATTGTTTGCTATTAACACCAAGTTGATAAAATAATATCAACAATCTCGTTTAAAGTCATTATTTTCCATTTCTTTGGTTGTTGCAAGTCTTTTGGATGAGACCTGACCCCTGTGTCACGGCGTGGTTCAATAGAGACTGTCTTTGCTCAACGGATTTCAGCGTCTTAAAGGTCTAAATTTTAAGCCCTCCACCGGTATATATATGGTGACATTTATATGTAAATGAAAACTTTTCGAATGGAACTTTAATTATATACTTTCAATCAATCAATTTCTTATGCACTTAGAAAAATGCCCTTTTTACTTGTATACATTGGGTTTATGTATCCCAGTTGATTTCAATACGCAAGACTTTCTTCTACGTACATGTGTAGGAACATTTTCTAGAAAGGGACAAGCTATTAACACCAAGTTGATATAACAATATCAACAATCTCGTTTAAAGTCATTATTTTCCATTTCTTTGGTTGTTGCAATGACTTTATCAGCAAAAATAATCTATCATTATGTAGAATACCATTCTGATTAAGGCAGCCCCTACTATTTCACTTCGAACTAAGGGACTGGCTTTAGTCAGACTGGTCGAATACAGACTGACTTTTCATATTAATTGTATGGTCATATTATCGTTTGCAGGTAACTGTAAAGTTTCACGTTACGTCACGATCTAGTTGACAGCTGCGCTCATGGTAAATTGTACACGCCTCCTAACCGCAAGCTTTACGAATGGAACTTTCTTCTTATCCCTGATTAGTTGCTCGTGCAACAGACTATTTCCGTATCAATGTTGATAATTTGAGTTGACCAATCACGTGAATTGTTTACGCTGGATGCATCTGACGAAAAAGATCGTGAAGTAACGTGAAACTTTACAGTTAGCTGCAAACTACAATAATTGACGCATATTGAATTGTCTACGGATTTTTTCCGCTTTACCGATCATGTCAAAGAGCACATGGCTAATATAACCGGTTGACAGGGGACGGTTACTCCTTCATAGCACCTGATCCTTTCTCTTATGTTTTTTTAAGGTATGTGTTTGTTCTGCTCCCGATCTGCGTTATAATGGTGGATTTTTGAAGTTGAATACTGTTTCTTTATCTTGATTCGATATGCAAGAGCATGCTCTACGTATGAACCATGTCTAAAACGAGTTAAATTATTGACAAACAAGTTGATGTATTAAGAATTTTAGCAGTCTCGTTTAAAGTCATCATTTCATAAGTTCTATGGTCGATACAATGACCTTGTCAGCAAATACAATTTATCATTAAGTCCAATGCTGACTGACGTTTTTCATACTATTTGTTAGTCCATTATTTACACATGGAATTGATTTCATGTCTTGTTTTTCGCCTCGCTTTCATGCGAAGAACTCCCATGAAATTCATTTGTATTTGATGTGAATTTAATGCAAGCCACTTGTGTCGATATACTATCATTCCAATAACAGCGTGTCACTTTGCTTGATCGAGCGTGGAAAAGTTTCACATGTTGATTATCATATTACTCATCGATTGGATGTATGATTTCAATGAAAGCAATACTACTTTGCTTTGACTGACCACGTGTTACCGGTGACTACAAATACCGCGCTGGAATACAATCTCTCAATACGATTGGTCAGTGTTATCGGGGTATTGTTGGATTCTGTTTTTAATATGCAAAGTAGTACTGATTTCATTCAAATCAAACATCCAATCGATGAACAATATGTTAATCAATTTGTGAAAATTTTACCACGGTTGATCAAGCAAAGTGACACGCTGTTATTGGAATGATAGTAGTTGGTAAAACTTTTGATCATGTGAGATCAAATGCATATATAGAATGTCCTTTTGCAATAATTTGGAAAACCTGTACCTTATACATGTAATATCGCAAATGCGACGTTTGATGTGAAAATTAAAATCTCTAGCTAGTGGATAGTCTCATCTTTATTCATTAACAAGAATTGATAGATAAATGTTGGCAAGTTTGTTAATTACCTTCATTTTTATACATAAAAAGAAGACTTTGGGTTTGCCCTTTTATATTTTGAATGAAAATATATACGACTGGAAAACAGAATTTGCTATAAGATAAAAAATATATATTGAAATCGTCTTAAAAATTATCTACCAATACTTAATTGAATCTATTTTTGACCCCCCCCCCAAAAAAAAAAAAAACAAACAAACAAACAAACAAACAAACTTTTAAAATTCATTTCAATGTTTAAAAAAAAATATCATGATTTTTCTCAATTTAAATTTACAAGTTTTTTCATTGTTGTTAATACATGTATCATCATTATTTCACAAAAACACACCTAACTATCGTAACTTAAGCCTACATTATGTAAGACATAAAATGTTCTTCACTATCTTTCAGTTATCTTACTATGATTTTCTACAAAATTTAAGTGTATCTGTTTCCGTGTCAAGATGCTCATTGACGAAATGCGTGCAGGTCAGGTCAAATACATAAAGACAAGAAGAAATTTGATGAGCCCTTGGAAATATATTCTCAAGGAAGCGTTCATTTCCACTTCATAACAGCAGGATTGTGAAATTAACACAGAAGTCAAGAAATGAACAGACTAAAATCTGAAGAACGTTTTAGAGGAATGTACTTGTAAGCACAAGACTAAGTTTTCTGTGGTGATTATTTTTCAGCATTACCAAAACCTCTGTATAAAGAGATCAACGAACAGGAAGGAAGAAGAAAAAATGCCGCGGGATCGATTGTGCTCTGCTAGTATATAATCCTCCGATCTAGTCTATGATCGTGCACCTTTTTGGTTCTGTGTTGTCTATTTAAGATAGAAGAAGAAAGAGTGGGATTTAATCAAGTTGCACAATGACTGACACCAATGATACAATGGATATAATACAAAACAAAACCAATGGTACAACGGTGGAGACACTTAATTTTCACAAGGTAATTTTTTTTTCAAACAAATCAAGATAATTTAAAAGTTTAAAACCAGATTTTTTTCTTCGATGTATTGATTTAGATTTTTTCCCTTCTAAGTGCATTTCATTTTAATCCAAACATATCAAAATATTATGCAATTTATCGATTTGCAAAAAAGTTTGAAATTTAGACAAAGAAGCTAAATTCGACGAATTCGTTGCTTTTTAATTTTCAAAAATTAAAAATGTTACATCAAACTTGTTTGAGTAGAGTAATTATCATGCCTGATAATTTTGATTTTTACCATAATTTACTTGAAATAAATACAATAAATACACATATACTGGTACATGCTTTCACGGATAAAGTACATTGCACATGGATTAAGTCTTAGGGTATAAGTATCATCTGGTAACGAACGCGAAGCCAATTAAACTCTGAATCTAATTTGCGATCTAATCAGATCATCGCCCCTTTTCGACATATCAGAATCGAGTAGAGTTGTTGACATGCTAATTTAATCTGTTGGACGGGGTATTCCGTCGGTGTTCTAAGTCGTAATCTGGTCGGATTTTACAAGTAGTTGTGGTCTACCATGGGAAATCAAATGTATTGGTAATTACTGCAGGTTGTTATGGCCAGACGTATACTCTGAGTTATTGCAAAGTTAGTGCTGCTGCCCTGTTACTATATAATATTAATATACCTGTAATAGGTGAAGAGGGTAGCTCATTTACATATAAATGTATACACATGAAATATGTTTTAAAAGTAGGTCTAAACAACGATGGCATATTAGTTCCAAAAAAGTTTGTTTCTTTTAATTTGGAAAGAAATTGAAATATTCATAAATGGATATTTTTTTATTCAAGGGTATGCATACTGAGTAGACGTTGAGAAAGGTGTAAGATTAAGGAAAACACCTAACAGTATTGATATTGAAATGGAGCTTCTTTTGTGATTGTGATAAATATAAAGATTTTTTTTTAAAGAAGCGAGAGAGAACGTAAACATGTATTATTATGCTTCCTGTCAGTTTGTCTCTCTATAACCCATACCCTACTATTCTCGCATAGTGGTCTAAGGATTTACATAGCGTAAGCATACTATGCCGAAATAGTGCACGGCCTTATTCACTGAGTAAAATTCTTTAATGCTCACGCGGGGAATCGAACTCACGACCATGCGGTTGCCAGTCCGATGCCTTATCGATTACGCCACAGATACGATCACTGACTGGGTGAATTTTATTAAATATATAAACTTAATTTATACAATGGACACAAAAAGGGGGAAATAGAGAAATATTATTTGAAAACAGTTATATTATTCTAAAGAAACTTAAATAAATGTGTACAACAAAGTTTCAAACTAATTACATACAGATCGTTAGCTGAACTGATATCACGGGGTCATCAAAACGCTTTTTTTATGTAACGCTTGATCGAAGGATGTAAAAGAAATCTATCAATGAGAATGGACGTCTGTAAACAAACCAAAACACAAAATAAAGATCAGTCGCTTTGGGACAAAAAATCCTGACTTATTTAGAGAAAATACTAGTAACCAAAATAACTAAGCATGCAACCGATTTTAGCATGAAGATTTTGAATGAGTTCTTGCAAGTGCGCTGTGTAAGCACCAATATTTTCAGGCAAAAGTGAAATGGATTGCCTCATAAATAATAACAACAGTCAGCATAATAATAACAATAGTGTTGCATTATGCATGTACTATGCCTAAATAGTAGGCAGGGTTTGACACATAGTGCACTCGCCTCCGGCTCGTGCACCTTGTGTCAAACCCTGCCTACTATTTAGGCATAGTACATGCATAATGCAACACTATTATATAAGTAGTATATAGGTTTCCGTCTCGTAATTTGGGGTCATTATTAAATCATGACAATAGTATCTATTACTAAAGTAAATGCAAGAACGGCTATCGCCTTAGTGCATGTACTAGCTAGGTTGTCCTGTTAATTCTTGATGACAAAAAAAACCCTGCAACAATTATATCGACTTTTAATAAAGTAAATATAACTAGTGCTAATTGTAACGGGAACCGTTACAGATGTTCCCCAAACGCTCCCCAACTCCTTTTTTGTGCCATATTCCCTGTAAGCTTCATTAAATAAGACAAACTCTGTGCATTTTTGACTTTAACAACGTTTTCTCAGAAGAATACCAATTATATTCAAATTTTAGCATTGCAGCCGTGGGCATGTTAATGCATGTGCGTTATGATCATATCATCTTGTCTACACTATCTACATATTTAAATATACAATATATTAAAGCATTCGGTCCAAAAGTATGAAAAATCACTCTTTCTAGTGTATTTTTATTTCACTCGTTCCAAATGCAAGCACGTGCGTGCACGTGCATCATGACCATACCTTCTTGTAGCAGTCTCTTATATCTATCTTTGTTCTAAATCTCATCCTGTTTGGTTGAAAAACAAGGGAGTTTTAGCCATTTCAAGTTTGAGCCAATCAGATTGCAGCGCACGTGCATGCGCGTGATTTCATGATTTTTTTTTCTATATCATATTGTAGGATATCCTAATGCAGGACTATGTTTTAAATTTCAAAGCATTTCGTCAAAAAACAAAGGAGATATAGCCATTTCAAGTTTCAGCCAATCAGATTGCAGCACGCGGGCATGCGCATGCTTTCATGAAAATTCTTATATATCATGCTGTAGATCTTCATAATGTAGGTCTATGTTCCAAATTTCAAAGGATTATGACAAGAAACAAGAAAGATATTGAGACTTTAGTTTCAGCCAATCAGAGCGAAGCGCACGTGCATGCGCGTGAGATCTTACTTTTTTGACCATGTCATTTTGTCTATGTTTCTAATATATACTTATAATATGAGTTTCAAAGCATTTCATCAATAATTTAAATAGTTACGTCTGTATCAATTATATTGGACATTTCTCTTGTTGCACGTGCGAGCTCTTGCAAGCACATGTGCATGCACATGCTTTCATGATAAATCTTATAAAACAGGCTGTGTATCTCCCTAATGTATGACTATGTTCAAAATTTCAAATGATTTTATCAAAAAACAAAAAAGATATTGAGATTTTAGTTTCAGCCAATCAGAGCGAAGCGCACGTGCATGCACGTGCGATCTTGCTATTTTGACCATGTCAGCTTGTGCATACTACTAATATATCCTCACATTATAAGTTTCAAAACATTTCGTTACAAAATAGAAAAGTTACGGTTATATCCATTTTATGTTGGTCATTTTAAGTTTTGCACGTGCGCACTCTTGCAAGCACGTGCGCGCAAAATGACCTTGATTCCGCAAATCTACATAACATGCCTACTAACCATAAAGAGGTTTCACCCAGATCGGATGTGTAGTTTGCAAGATCACTCGCGGACAAAATTTTCCCAGGAAGAAAAATAATAAGAATAACTAGTGCTAATTGTAACGGGAACCGTTACAGATGTTCCCCAAACGATCCCCAACTCCTTTTGGTGCCATATTCCCTGTAAGCTTCGTTAAATAAGACAAACTCTGTGCATTTTTGACTTTAACAACGTTTTCTCAGAAGGATACCAATTATATTCAAATTTTAGCATTGCACCCGTGCGCGTGTGCATGCATGTGCGTTATGATTATATCATCTTGTCTACACTATTTACATATCTTAATATACAATATATTAAAGTATTCAGTCCAAAAGTATGAAAAATCACTCTTTCAAACGTATTTTTCATTTCACTCGTTCCAAATGCACGCACGTGCGTGCACGTGCATGATGACCATACCTTCTTGTAGGAGTCCCTTATATCTATCTATATTCTAAATCCCATCCTGTTTGGTTGAAAAACAAGGGAGTTATAGCCATTTCAAGTTTAAGCCAATCAGATTGCAGCACACGTGCATGCGCGTGATTTTATAATTTTTTTCTACATCATATTGTAGTATATCCTAATGCATTACTGTTTTAAATTTCAAAGCATTTCGTCAAAAAACAAAGGAGATATAGCCATTTAAAGTTTCAGCCAATCAGATTGCAGCACGCGGGCATGCGCATGCTTTCATGAAAATTCTTATATATCACGCTGTAGATTTTCATAATGTAGGTCTATGTTCAAAATTTCAAAGGATTATGACAAGAAACAAGAAAGATATTGAGACTTTAGTTTCAGCCAATCAGAGCGAAGCGCACGTGCATGCGCGTGAGATCTTACTTTTTTGACCATGTCATTTTGTCTATCCTTCTAATATATACTTATAATATGAATTTCAAAGCATTTCATCAATAATTTAAATAGTTACGTCTGTATCAATTATATTGGACATTTCTCGTGTTGCACGTGCGAGCTCTTGCAAGCACATGTGCATGCACATGCTTTCATGATAAATCTTATATTACAGGCTGTAGATCTCCCTAATGTATGACTATGTTCAAAATTTCAAATGATTTTATCAAAAAACAAAAAAGATATTGAGACTTTAGTTTCAGCCAATCAGAGCGAAGCGCACGTGCATGCGCGTGCGATCTTGCTATTTTGACCATGTCATCTTGTGCATACTACTAATATATCCTTACATTATAAGTTTTTAAACATTTCGTCACAAAATAGAAAAGTTACGGTTATATCCATTATATATTGGTCATTTTAAGTTTTGCACGTGCGCGCTCTTGCAAGCACGTGCGCGCAAAATGACCTTGATTCCGCAAATCTACATAACATGCCTACTTACCCTAAAAAGGTTTCACCTAAGTCGGATGTGTAGTTTACAAGATCACTCGCGGAAAAGATTTTCCCAGGAAGAAAAATAATAATAATAATAATAAGAATAATAATAATAAGAAACAGAGTAAAAACAATATGTTCCCCAACTTCGTTTGGGGAACATAACTAGTGTTAATTGTAACGGGGACCGTTACAGATGTTCCCCAAACGCTCCCCATCTCCCTTTTGGTGCTATATTCCCTGTTAGCTTCATTAAATAAGACAAACTTTATGCATTTGAGACTTTAACAACGTTTACCCAGAAGGGACCATGTTCATTCAAATTTTAGCATTGCACGCGTGCGCATGTGAATGCATGTGCGTAATGTCCATATCATCTTGTCTACACAATCTATATACTTTAATATACTAAATATTAAAGTATTTAATCCAAAAGTATTAAGAAATACGCTCATTCAAGTGTATTTTTGGTTTTACTCATTTCACGTGCACGCACGTGCATACATGAGCATGGTGACATACCTTCTTGTAGAAGTCCATTACATCTATCTATGTTCTAAATCCCACCCCGTTTGGTTGAAAACCAAGGGAGTTCTAGCTGATTAAAGTTTCAGCCAATCAGATTGCAGCGTACGTTCACGCACGTGTTTGGATGTGCATGGTGATCATACCTTCTTGTAGAAGTCCATTATATCTATCTATGTTCCAAACCTCATCCTGTTTGGTTGAAAATTAAAGGAGTTATAGCTATTTAAAGTTTCAGCCAATCAGATAACAGCGCACGTACACGCACGTGTATGGATGTGCATGGTGACCATACCTTCTTGTAGAAGTCTATTATATCTATCTATGTTCCAAATCCCATCCTGTTTGGTTGAAAACCAAGGGAGTTACAGCTATTTAAAGTTTCAGCCAATCAGATTGCAGCACACGTGCATGCACGCGTTTTCTTGATAATTGCTATATATCATGTTGTAGGATATCCTTATGCATGGCTATGTTCAAAATTTCAAAGGATTTCATCAAAAACCAAGAAAGATATTGAGACTTTAGTTTCAGCCAATCAGAGCGAAGCGCACGTGCATGCGCATGAGATCTTGCTATTTTGACCATGTCATATTGTCTATGCTACTACTATATCCTTATATTATGAGTTTCAATTCATCAAAACAGTAAAGATTTACGTCTATATCAATTAAATCGGTCATTTCACGTGTTGCTCGTGCGCGCTCTTGCAAGCACGTGCACACAAAATGGCATGTTGACAATGTCATCTTATCTACATTTATAATATGTCTACATATTCTAAATATCAAAGCATTACATCGAAAAATGTAAAAGTTACGGCAATTTCAAGTATATTGGTCATTTCACGTGTTGCACGTGCGCGCTCTTGCAAGCACGTGCGCGCAAAATGACCTTCGTTCCGCACTTCTACCTAACATGCCTACTTACCCTAAAAAGGTTTCCCCTTAATCGGATGTGTACTTTACAAGATCATTCGCGGACAAAATTTTCCCGAGAAGAAAAATAATAATAATAATAATAATAATAATAATAAGAAACAGAGTAAAAACAATATGTTCCCCAACTTCGTTTGGGGAACATAATAACTAGTGCTAATTGTAACGGGGACCGTTACAGATGTTCCCCAAACGCTCCCCATCTCCCTTTTGGTGCCATATTCCCTGTAAGCTTCATTAGATAAGACAAACTTTATGCATTTGAGACTTTATCAACGTTTACCCGGAATGGTACCAAGTTCATTCAAATTTAGCACTGCACGCGTGCGCATGTGAATGCATGTGCGTAATGACCATATCATCTTTTCTACACAATCTGTATACTTTAATATACTAAATATTAAAGTATTTAATCCAAAAGTATTAAAGAATACGCTCATTCAAGTGTATTTTTGATTTTTTTCATTTCACGTGCACGCACGTGCATACATGAGCATGGTGACATACCTTCTTGTAGAAGTCCATTACATCTATCTATGTTCTAAATCCCACTCCGTTTGGTTGAAAACCAAGGGAGTTATAGCTGATTAAAGTTTCAGCCATTCAGATTGCAGCGTACGTTCACGCATGTGTATTGATGTGCATGGTGATCATACCTTCTTGTAGAAGTCCATTATATCTATCTATGTTCCAAATCTCATCCTGTTTAATTGAAAACTAAGGGAGTTATAGCTATTTAAAGTTTCGGCCAATCAGATTGCAGCGCTAGTACACGCACGTGTATGGATGTGCATGGTGACCATACCTTCTTGTAGAAGTCTATTATATCTATCTTTGTTCCAAATCACATCTTGTTTGGTTGAAAACCAAGGGAGTTATAGCTATTTAAAGTTTCAGCCAATCAGATTGCAGCGCACGTGCATGCACGTGTTTTCATGATAATTTTTATATATCATTTTGTAGGATATCCTAATGCATGGCTATGTTCAAAATTTCAAAGGATTTCATCAAAAAACAAGAAAGATATTGAGACTTTAGTTTCAGCCAATGAGAGCGAAGCGCACGTGCATGCGCGTGAGATCTTGCTATTTTGACCATGTCTTATTGACTATGCTACTAATATATCCTTATATTATGAGTTTCAAAGCATTTCATCAAAAATGTAAAAAGTTACGCCGATATCAATTAAATCGTCATTTTTCGTGTTGCACGTGCGCGCTCTTGCAAGCACGTGCGCGCAAAATGACCTTTGTTCGGCAAATCTACATAACATGTCTACTGACCCTAAAAACATTTTACCTTACTCGGATGTGTAGTTTACAAGATCACTCGAGGACAAAATTTTCCCAGGAATAATAATAATAATAACTAGTGCTAATTGTAACGGGGACCGTTACAGATGTTCCCCAAACGCTCCCCAACTCCCTTTTGGTGCCATATTCCCTGTAATCTCTATTAGATAAGAAATACTTCATGGAATTTAGACTTAATCAAGGTCTTCCGAGAAAAATACAAAATATATTTAAAAATAGGCATTGCACGCGTGTTCATGTGCGTAACGACCATTTTATCTTGTCTACACTATCTCAAATTTTAATATACTTAATATCAAAGCATTTAATCCAAAAGTATTAAAAAATACACTCATTCGACTGTATTTTTAATTTTACTCATTTCACGTGCACGCACGCGCAAGCACGTGCATAATGACTACACCTTCTTGTAGGAGTCCCTTATATGTATCTATGTTCTAAATCCAATCCTGTTTGGTTGAAAAACAAGGGAGTTATAGCCATTTGAAGTTTCAGCCAATCAGATTACAGCACACATGCATGCGCATATATACCTTTTTATCTCTATCGTATTGAAGGATATCTAATTCGAAACATTTTGTCATTTTTCGTGTTGCACGTGCGCGCTCTTGCAAGCACGTGCGCGCAAAATGACAAATCTACATAACATGTCTACTGAAAAACATGAATGACTATATTTTAAAATTCGAAACATTTTGTCAAAAAACAAAGGAGATATAGCCATTTAAAGTTTCAGCCAATCAGATTGCAGCGCACGTGCATGCGCGTGATTTCATGATTTTTTTTCTATATCATATTTTAGGATATCCTAATGCATGACGTTTTAAATTTCAAAACATTTCGTCAAAAAACAAAGGAGATATAGCCATTTAAAGTTTCAGCCAATCAGAATGCAGCACGCGCGCATGCGCATGCTTTCATGGAAATTTTTATATATCGTGCTGTAGATCTTCAGAGTGTATGAATATGTTCAAAATTTCAAAAGATTATGACAAGAAACAAGAAAGATATTGAGACTTTAGTTTCAGCCAATCAGAGCAAAGCGCACGTGCATGCGCGTGAGATCTTGCTATTTTGACCATCCCATCTTGTCTATACTACTAATGTATCCTTACATTATGAGTTTCAACAAAAATCATCAAGAAAAAGAAAAGTTACAGCAATATCCATTATATTGGTCATTTTTCGTGTTGCACGTGCGCGCTCTTGCAAGCACGTGCGCGCAAAATGACCTTCGTTCGGCAAATCTACATAACATGTCTACTGACCCTAAAAACATTTTACCTTAGTCGGATGTGTAGTTTACAAGATCACTCGTGGACAAAATTTTCCCAGGAAGAAGAAAAATAATAATAATAATAATAATAATTGTAATAATAAGAAACAACTCCCTTTTGGTGCCATATTCCCTGTAATCTCTATTGAATAAGAAATACTTTATGGAATTTAGACTTAATCAAGATCTTCCCAGAAAAATACAAAATATATTTAAAAATAGGCATTGCACGCGTGTTCATGTGCGAACGACCATATTATAATAAAAATTTTAATATCCTTAATATCACAGCATTTAATCCACAAGTATTTAAAAATATACTCATTCAAGTGTATTTTTAATTTTACCCACGTGCACGCACGTGAATAATGACTACACTGTATTGTAGGAGTCCCTTATATTTATCTATGTTCTAAATCCCATCCTGTTTGGTTGAAAAACAAGGGAGTTATAGCCATTTGAAGTTTCAGCCAATCAGATTGCAGCACACATGCATGCGCATGATTTCATAAATTTTTATCTTTATCTATTTATCCTAATGCATGACTATGTTTTAAATTTCAAAGCATTTCGTGAAAAACAAAGGGGATATAGGCATTTAATTTCAAATCAGATTGCAGCAAACTGCATGCGCATGCTTTCATGACAATTCTTATATATCATGCTGTAGATCTTCATAATGTATGACTATGTTCAAAATTTCAAATTTTATCAAAAAACAAGAAAGATATGCACACTTGCAGCCAATGTGAATGCATGTGCGCGTAATTTTG
>NW_026928878.1:0-10000 GCF_032062105.1 Saccostrea cuccullata | reverse complement strand
GCGCGTGATTTCATGAAAAATTTTATATATCATATTGTAGTACATCCTAATGCATGTCTATGTTATAAATTTCAAAGCATTTCATCATAAAACAAAAAAGATATTAAGATTTCTGTTTCAGCCAATCAGAGCAAAGCGCACGTGCATGCGCGTGAGTTCATGCAAATTTGACCATGGCATCTTATCTACACAATTTATATATCTTTAAATAATGAGTTTCAAAACATTTTATCAAATAATATAAAAGTTACAACCATATTAAATATATCAGTCATTTTACTCATTGCACGCGCCCGCACGTGCATGCGAATGCGCGCAAAATGACCTTCGTTCGGCACATCTACACAACATGCCTACTAACCCTAAAAAGGTTTTAACTTAGTTTGGTGAACAGTTTCTGAGAACACTTCCGGACAAAAAAGTACCGGAGAAGAAATAAGAAGAAAAAAGAATAATAATAATAATAATAATAATAATAATAATAAGAAACAGAGTAAAAACAATATGTTCCCCAACTTCGTTTGGGGAACATAACTAGTGCTAATTGTAACGGGAACCGTTACAGATGTTCCCCAAACGCTCCCCAACTCCCTTTTGGTGCCATATTCTCTGTAAGCCCTATTAAATAAGACAACATCTATGCATTTTTGACTTTAACAACGTTTTCCCTAAAGGATACCAATTATATTCAAATTTTAACATTGCACGCGTGCCCATGTGAATGCACGTGCATAATGATCATATAATCATATAATCTTGTCTACACTTTCTATATATTTAAATATACTCTATATTAAAGCATTTAGTCCAAAAGTATTAAAAATCACTCATTCAAGTGTATTTTTAATTTCACTCGTTCGAAATGCACGCACGTGCGTGCACGTGCATGATGACCATACCTTCTTGTTAGAGGCCCTTATATCTATCTATGTTCTAAATCCCATCCTGTTTAGTTGAAAGCCAAGGGAATTATAGCCATTTCAAGTTTCAGCCAATCAGATTGCAGCACACGTGCATCCACGTGATTTCAAGAATTTTCTTCTAAATCATATTGTAGAATATCCTAATGCATGACTATGTTTTAAATTTCAAAACATTTCATCAAAAATCAAAGGAGATATAGCCATTTAAAGTTTCAGCCAATCAGATTGCAGCACACGTACATGCGCGTGATTTCTTAAAACTTATTATATATCATATTGCAGGGTGTCCTAATGCATGACTATGTTTTAAATTTCAAAGCATTTTGTCAAAAAACAAAGGAGTTATAGCCATTTAAAGTTTCAGCCAATCAGATTGCAGCGCACGTGCATGCGCGTGATTTCATGAAATTTTTTCCATATCATGTTGTAGGATATCCTAATTCATGACAATGTTAAAAATTTCAAAGCATTTCGTCGGAAAACAAAAGAGATAATGAGATTTTTGTTTCAGCCAATCAGAGCAAGGCGCACGTGCATGCGCGTGAGTGCGTGCTAATTTTGACAGTGTCATATTATTAACACTATAAATATATCCTTATGTGATGAGATTCAAAGCATTTCATCAAAAAATGTAAAAGTTATAGCTATATTAAGTATATCAGTCAATTCACTCATTTCACGCGCACGCACGTGCACGCGTATGCGCGCAAAATGACCTTCGTTCCGCATACCTACACTACACACCTATTAACCCTAAAAAGGTTTTAGGTCAGTTGGGTGAACAGTTTCTGAGAACACTCGCGGACAAAAAAGTACCGGAGAACAAATAAGAAAAAAAATAATAATAATAATAATAATAAGAAACAGAGTAAAAACAATATGTTCCCAAACTCCGTTTGGGGAACATAATAACTAGGGCTAATTGTAACGGGGACCGTTACAGATGTTCCCCAAACGCTCCCCAACTCCCTTTTGGTGCCATATTTCCTTAAACTCTATCAAATAAGACATACTTTGTGCAATTTAGACTTAAACAATGTTTTCCCTGAAGACTACGAAATATATTTAAATTTTAGCATTTCATGCCAGCTCATGTGAATGCATGTGGGTAATGATCATATCATCTTTTCTACACTATGTATATATATTCAAATAGACTTAATATCAAAGCATTAAATCCAGAAGTATTAAAAAATACACTTATTCAAGCATATTTTTAATTTACTCATTTCACATTACAAGCATGTGCATGATGACCATACCTTCTTGTAGGGGTCCATTATGTCTATCAATGTTCTAAATACCATCCTATTTCGTTGAAAACCAAGGGATTTATAACCATTTAAAGTTTAAGCCAATCAGATTTCAGCGCACGTGCATGCGTGTGATTTAATGACAATTGTTATATATCATATTGTAGGACATCCTATTGTATGCTTATGTTTTAAATTTCGTAGCATTTCGTCAAAGAACGGAAAAGATATTGAGATTTTTGTTTCAGCCAATCAGAGTGAAGAACACGTGCACGCACGTGCATGACGACCATACCATCTTGTTGGAGTCTATTATGACTGTCTATGTTCTAAATCCCATCCTGTTTGGTTGAAAAACAAGGGAGTTATAGCCATTTAAAGTTTAAGCCAATCAGATTGCAGCGCACGTGCATGCGCATGTTTTAACGACAACTGTTATATATCATATTGTAGGACATCCTAATGCATGACTATGTGTAAAATTTCAAAGCATTTCGTCAAAAATTAAAAAAGATATTGCGATTTTTGTTTCAGCCAATCACAGCAAAGCACAAGTGCACACATGTGCATGACGACTTCACCGCCTTGTAGGAGTCCATTATGTCTGTCTATGTTCTAAATCCCATACTGTTTGGTTGAAAAACAAAGGAGTTATAGCCATTTAAAGTTTAAGCCAATCAGATTGCAGTGCACGTGCATGCGCGTGCTTACATGACAATTGTTATACATCATATTGTAGTACATCCTAAAGTATGCCTATGTTTTAAATTTCATAGCATTTCGTCAAAAAACAGAAAAGATATTGAGATTTTTGTTTCAGCCAATCAGAGCGAAGCGCACGTGCATGCGCGTGAGTTCGTGCTTATTTGACAGTGTCACATTATCTACAGTATTAATATATCTTTATATAATGAGTTTCAAATCATTTCATCAAAAAATGTAAATGTAATAGCTATATTAAGTATATCAGTCAATTCACTCATTTCACGCGCACGCACGTGCATGCGTATGCGCGCAAAATAACCTTCGTGTTGCACACCTACACTACACACCTATTAACCCTAAAAAGGTTTTAGCTCAATTGGGTGAACAGTTTCTGAGAACACTCGCGGACAAAAAAGTACCGGAGAACAAAGAAGAAAAAAAAGAATAATAATAATAATAACTAGTGCTAATTGTAACGGGAACCGTTACAGATGTTCCCCAAACGCTCCCCAACTCCCTTCTCGTGCAATATTCCCTGTAATTTTCATTAAAGAAGGCAAAATCTATGCATTTAAGACGTAAACAACGTTTTCCCAAAAGTATACCAAGTATTTCAAATTTAAGCAATGCAGGCGTGTGCATGTGATTGCATGAGCGTAATGACGATATCATCTTGTCTACATTATTTTACTCATATGCACGTGCACGCACGTGCATGATGATCATACCTTCTTGTAGGAGTACATTATGTCTGTCTATGTTCTTAATCCCATCCTGTTTGGTTGAAAAACAAGGGAGTTATAGCCATTTAAAGTTTAAGCCAATCAGATTGCAGCGCACGTGCATGCGCGTGTTTTCATGACAATTATTATATATCTTATTGTAGGACATCTTAAAGTATGCCTATGTTTTAAATTTCAAAGCATTTTGTAAAAAAACAGAAAAGATATTGAGATTTTTGTTTCAGCCAATCAGAGCAAAGCACACGTGCACGCACGTGATGCATGTAAATGGTGACCATACCATCTTGTAGGAGTCCTTTATGTCTATCTAAGTTCTAAATCCCATGATGTTTGGTTGAAAACCAAGGGAGTTATAGTCATTTAAAGTTTCAGCCAATCAGATTGCAGCGCACGTGCATGCGCGTGATTTCATGAAAAATTTTATATATCATATTGTAGTACATCCTAATACATGTCTATGTTATAAATTTCAAAGCATTTCATCATAAAACAAAAAAGATATTAAGATTTCTGTTTCAGCCAATCAGAGCAAAGCGCACGTGCATGCGCGTGAGTTCATGCAAATTTGACCATGTCATCTTATCTACACAACTTATATATCTTTATATAATGAGTTTCAAAACATTTTATCAAAAAATATAAAAGTTACAACCATATTAAATATATCAGTCATTTTACTCATTGCACGCGCCCGCACGTGCATGCGAATGCGCGCAAAATGACCTTCGTTCGGCACATCTACACAACATGCCTACTAACCCTAAAAAGGTTTTAACTTAGTTTGGTGAACAGTTTCTGAGAACACTTCCGGACAAAAAAGTACCGGAGAAGAAATAAGAAGAAAAAAGAATAATAATAATAATAATAATAATAATAATAATAAGAAACAGAGTAAAAACAATATGTTCCCCAACTTCGTTTGGGGAACATAACTAGATGCGTTCTTGTTGCTAAAGCAACAAGCGGTCTTCCGACCGACTTTTCGTAAGAGTTCTATGCTGCGTCATCCCATGAAATAGATTTTAGAATGTATTTTTTTGTTTACGTTTATTCACAGCAGTCTCTCAACATACATTATGATAATTACAGCTATTCCTCAAAATATCTCAGAAAATAGCTTTTAAAAATCGGCAAAATATTCCATACGTGTTATAAATGAGATAAAAGTCATTTGCAACTGAAAAAAGACATAAACAAAGAGATATTTTAAGACGCCTCCGGCGGGATTCGAACCCTCGACAGTAGGACAAAGTTTAGTTCGGTCATATCTTCTCAATATATGCACGCATCAAGATACTGAACATATATTTAGAGTTCTCATACGACACTCTATTAACCCCGTAAATCCTAAAGAAAAATATCAAAAAACAAAAAAGTTGAAAAATGGGACTTTTTGAACTCACTTCCGTTTGCGACCGGAAGTGCCGACAACGAAAAATAAAGGTCGTTCACCATAACGGAGTTTGATGATCTATCACCTCAGTAAGTTTCACTTTGATATCTTAAGCCATTCTCGAGAAAACTTCTGGACAAAATGCCATTTTAAAAATACAAAAATCCCCAAAAATCGCGAACAAAAGTGAATTTTGAAAAAATGAAAAACACGTCTGGAGATATTCACATAATGCACTATCCTTGTAAAAATCTTTGAAATCCGTTCACGCATAGCTGAGATATCAGCTGTACTATGAAGAAAGAATAATAATAATAATAATAGAAAACAGAAGAAAAACAATAAGGTCTTCCGAAGGAAGTCGGAAGACCTTAACTAGGGCTAATTGTAACGGGGACCGTTACAGATGTTCCCCAAACGCTCCCCAACTCCCTTTTGGTGCCATATTTCCTTAAACTCTATCAAATAAGACATACTTTGTGCAATTTAGACTTAAACAATGTTTTCCCAGAAGACTACGAAATATATTTAGATTTTAGCATTACATGCGAGCTCATGTGAATGCATGTGGGTAATGATCATATCATCTTTTCTACACTATGTATATATATTCAAATAGACTTAATATCAAAGCATTAAATCCAGAAGTATTAAAAAATACACTTATTCAAGCATATTTTTAATTTACTCATTTCAAGTTACAAGCATGTGCATGATGACTATACCTTCTTGTAGGGGTCCATTATGTCTATCAATATTCTAAATACCATCCTATTTCATTGAAAACCAAGGGAGTTATAACCATTTAAAGTTTAAGCCAATCAGATTTCAGCGCACGTGCATGCGTGTGATTTAATGCCAATTGTTATATATCATATTGTAGGACATCCTATTGTATGCTTATGTTTTAAATTTCGTAGCATTTCGTCAAAGAACGGAAAAGATATTGAGATTTTTGTTTCAGCCAATCAGAGTGAAGAACACGTGCATGCACGTGCATGACGACCATACCCTCTTGTTGGAGTCTATTATGACTGTCTATGTTCTAAATCCCATCCTGTTTGGTTGAAAAACAAAGGAGTTATAGCCATTTAAAGTTTAAGCCAATCAGATTGCAGTGCACGTGCATGCGCGTGCTTACATGACAATTGTTATATATCATATTGTAGTACATCCTAAAGTATGCCTATGTTTTAAATTTCATAGCATTTCGTCAAAAAACAGAAAAGATATTGAGCTTTTTGTTTCAGCCAATCAGAGCGAAGCGCACGTGCATGCGCGTGAGTTCGTGCTAATTTGACAGTGTCACATTATCAATAGTATTAATATATCTTTATATAATGAGTTTCAAATCATTTCATCAAAAAATGTAAATGTAATAGCTATATTAAGTATATCAGTCAATTCACTCATTTCACGCGCACGCACGTGCATGCGTATGCGCGCAAAATAACCTTCGTGTTGCACACCTACACTACACACCTATTAACCCTAAAAAGGTTTTAGCTCAGTTGGGTGAACAGTTTCTGAGAACACTCGCGGACAAAAAAGTACCGGAGAACAAAGAAGAAAAAAAAGAATAATAATAACAACTAGTGCTAATTGTAACGGGGACCGTTACAGATGTTCCCCAAACGCTCCCCAACTCCCTTTTGGTGCCATATTCCCCGTAATTTTTTTTAGATAAGAAATATTTATGGAATTTAGACTTAATCAAGGTCTTCCCAGAAAAATACAAAATATATTTAAAAATAGGCATTGCACGCGTGTTCATGTGCGTAACGACGATATTATCTTGTCTTCACTATCTCAAATTTTAATACACTTAATATCAAAGCATTTAATCCAAAAGTATTAAAAAATACACTCATTCGAGTGTATTTTTAATTTTACTCATTTCACGTGCACGCACGCGCAAGCACGTGCATAATGACTACACCTTCTTGTAGGAGTCCCTTAAATTTATCTAAGTTCTAAATCCAATCCTGTTTGGTTGAAAAACAAGGGAGTTATAGCCATTTGAAGTTTCAGCCAATCAGATTACAGCACACATGCATGCGCGTGATTTCATAAATTTTTATCTTTATCGTATTCAAGGATATCTGAATGAATGACTATATTTTAAAATTCGAAACATTTCGTCAAAAAAACAACGGAGATATAGCCATATAAAGTTTCAGCCAATCAGATTGCAGCACACGTGCATGCGCGTGATTTCATGATTTTGTTCTACATCATATTTTAGGATATCCTAATGCATGACCATGTTTTAAATTTCAAAGCATTTCGTCAAAAAACAAAGGAGATATAGCCATTTAAAGTTTCAGCCAATCAGATTGCAGCACGCGCGCATGCGCATGCTTTCATGAAAATTTTTATATACCGTGCTGTAGATCTTCATAATGTAGGACTATGTTTAAAATTTCATAAGATTATGACAAGAAACAAGAAAGATATTGAGACTTTAATTTCAGCCAATCAGAGCGAAGCGCATGTGTATGCGCGTGAGATCTTGCTATTTTGACCATGCCATCTTGTCTATACTACTAATGTATCCTTACATTATGAGTTTCAAAAAAATTCATCAAGAAAAAGAAAAGTTACAGCAATATCCATTATATTGGTCATTTTTCGTGTTGCACGTGCGCGCTCTTGCAAGCACGTGCGCGCAAAATGACCTTCGTTCGGCAAATCTACATAACATGTCTACTGACCCTAAAAACATTTTACCTTAGTCGGATGTGTAGTTTACAAGATCACTCGTGGACAAAATTTTCCCAGGAAGAAGAAAAATAATAATAATAATAATAAGAAACAGAGTAAAAACAATATGTTCCCCAACTTCGTTTGGGGAACATAATAATAATAATAATAATAAGAAACCGAGTAAAAACAATATGTTCCCAAACTCCGTTTGGGGAACATAATAATAATAATAATAATAATCAGAAACAGAGTAAAAACAATATGTTCCCCAACTTCGTTTGGGGAACATAATAATAAGAAACAGAGTAAAAACAATATGTTCCCAAACTTCGTTTGGGGAACATAATAATAAGAAACAGAGTAAAAACAATATGTTCCCCAACTTCGTTTGGGGAACATAACAATGATGGATTAACTTTACGCAAGCTGACGACCTTTAAAACAAATTCCTGAGCTCATTTTTTCTGCTAACAACACTTTCGAGAAACATTGAATAAATACCTGTTCATAAATTTCATACGACGTTATGAAAGCAACATGGGATATTGACCAGAAATATGTACATTGATCAGAAGTAAACCCATATGTTTATCTTTTCATCTACTAGTACACCGTCTATGTATGTCGATGGAGTACATGCTGGCTACACATTGTATCTTATTTACCTGATAAATACGTAAAAATAGCATTCGGGAAACCATTAATATGTCATATAAAATGTATCTATCAAAGGTCATACTGTTATGTATATATATCAAAGGACTGCCAGGTCGCTGTGCTCCTATTTAGGGGTCAAAAGGACAGAAAAATTGCGAATCTGTTTTCAGTGTGGTTGTTAAATTAATATTTGAATCGGTCTTATAATGATATTAATATTTTTGAATTTAATGTCATAAAAGAAAGAATTGGTAGAACCTGAGTAAAAGAGCCACATATTGACTGATTTTAATTAGGGATTAGATAAAAAGGCTTGAAGTTAAATAAAAATAGTTAACCGCATCATGGTGAAAAAAGCTTCTTCTTTTTTTTGGGGGGGGGGGTTCTATCTTAAAAAAATCGTTGTTGAAATGCATTTATATGGAGATAACGAGTTCAAAAGTCCATTAAATTATACATGTACAAATCAGGAACAGAGCAAACACGTACCTCTAAACCATCAGAGGTTGGATCAAGTGCCATGAAGGAGTGAACATCCCCTCCCGAGCGGTTTCGACCGCCGTGTTCTTAGAATTGAATTGAATAAGATGTTTACAATTTCGGTTCATGAACATTTTAAAATGTTTTAAAAGGGAATCGATATTGATTGACTGAATGTCCTAAATGAACATTTTCGTACGACTCCAAAGTTTCACATTCATCACATGCGCGCGCACACACAAATAATATTCACGTTCGAAATAACGAAGAGAAAATGCCCTGAACAGGTGTGCCTTTTTTCTTCGGCTGATAAATAAATTATGACGATAATGAGAAAAAACTATGATGAGAAGATGAAGATCTTTTTGAATATCACTTATAGATGTAAAGCCCTATATGCAGGTGAAAATGGGTTTTTTTGTACAGAAGTAAGGTAAGTTGACGATTGAAAAGTTGAAGCCATCACGTTTATCATAAAGATTTGTTACATGTCGATGTATATCAGTATTCATTTTTCAACTAACTCATCCAAAAAGGGCCCATTATTGAGTCAACGCTTAAAGAAATTCTTTGATCTGGTTTTTGGAGCCGTATGAAAACAATTAAGGTCTTAATCTTAATAATTTCTTAAGAAATTATTGAATTGTATAAAATGTTTACAATTTCGGTTCATGAACATTTTAAAATGTTTTAAAAGGGAATCGATATTGATTGACTGAATGTCCTAAATGAACATTTTCATACGACTCCAAAGTTTTACATTCATCACATGCGCGCTCTCACACAAATAATATTCAAGTTCGAAATAACGAAGAGAAAACGCCTTGAACAGGTGTACCTGTTTTCTTCGGCTGATAAAAAAAATTATGACGATAATGAGAAAATCTACGATAAGAAGATGAACATCTTTTTGAATATCACTTATAGATGTAAAGCCCTATAAGTTGGTGAAAAGGGGTGTTTTGTACATAAGTAAGGTAAGTTGACGATTAAAAAGTTAAGCCATCACGTTTATCATAAAGATTTGTTGCATGTCGATGTATATCAGTATTCATTTTTCAACTAACTCATCCAAAAAGGGCCCATTATTGAGTCAACGCTTAAAGAAATTCTTTGATCTGGTTTTTGGAGCCGTATGAA
>NW_026928877.1:0-36441 GCF_032062105.1 Saccostrea cuccullata | reverse complement strand
AAAATTTTCCTTCTTTTGAGGCTTCTATATAAGTTTTTTAATATTGGTTAATCTGAACTCTAGATATTAATGTTTGAAAATCTGAAGCGGGTCCAAGATGGCAGCTGTCTCTGTCAACTCCGCCATTTCGCGAGTAGGGGCTTATGGAGGCAGCTGAGCGTTTGATTAAACCATTCTGACATAAGGATACATGAAATGCAAAAAACTACTTGGACTCTACGCTAGCAGTACGTTGCAATTCAGTGTCAATCTTAAAAACTTAATTTCCGTTTCACTGCTTTAGTGTTACTGGGCTAGATACGATATGTAATGTGTATAATGTGTTAAAATACTTTCCTAACGCCGAAAAAAAAGATGATAAGAATGTTTTATTATTTAATTTCATTGAAGCTATTGCATCTCTTTAATAGATAGTACAAAGGAAAGGTGCGAATATTTACGCGTGGCGTTTGACACGAAATTATGAATAGTGGCCCGCCTTTTATGATTCTTAGACAGGTGTACTGTTGCAAAGGTATACACAAGTATATTTAAAGCAGTTTTCCCCAATAGCTAAATGGTTCGCGCGTTGGGGAGAAAAGAGAAAAAAAGGCGCATTCACGTTGGCGACCTGGATTCAATCCTCCTTGTGATCAAAATTTTGAATCAGTTTTCAGCTCGATTTTACAAGTTTTTTTTTCCTGAATCGGACGGAAGACCTCTCGTTGCTCGCAACGAGATCGTATCTAGTTGTGCTTATTTTTGCCTTAAATCATTTGTTATAGAGTTTGGTCTATTTCCAAATGAAATGCAATGTCATAATGGTTATAAACAGCTCTGCAATAAAATAATTCGTTGTTTTCTTACCCCACCTCTCTGCAAATATCGGGAATTTAGACTTATCTGCCCTTGATTGAAGATAAGATTAATAAATATGCATAAGAGGTGGAGCTAATATTGTGATGAGTGGTCAAAAATTAGAAAAGTTGTACTGTATATATATGTGGTGCACTCTTCTCTCTCTCTCTCTCTCTCTCTCTCGCGCGCGCCATTTTACGTCACTATTATTTTCTAAGTTCAAACAAAACATATATACTGTAACTATTAACATACAACATCAACCGGTAGAAGTAGCCATTGATAATCGGTCAGCAATGGTTGATGTCAATAATTCGCGTGTTCGAATATAAGTACCGACTGGCTCAGTCGGTAATGCACCGATGCAATAACTATGAGGTCCGGGATTGAGACCCGCTAACAACAATAATTCTACCATATTTTTTTTATTAATGAGTTACTTTTATTTTCCCCTTTTTATTTAAAAAAAAAAGAAGGAAAAACATCACAATTTCTTATGTTTTTATGGGTTTTTTTTTAAAATTATTTCCCCATATAAAAGCGTGTTGAGGATGGTAATGATATAATTTTTATTTACTGCATCTTGTTTTGGATTTTCATGTTAAGCAATGGTTCAAAACTTTAAAAAAAAAAACCCATATCTCTTTTTTTCTTGTAGACTAATCATGAAAACCAACCAAATACACTCAAAAATATTGATATAGTAAAATGAGACGCTTTTGAGATAAGAATTAAGAACACTCTTATATAGATATCTAAGAGAAAAAAATAACCAGTGGCTCGATGGAACGGATTAAAACGATGAGGACAATTAATATGCCAGCAGAATGCTTTTCCTTTACACGTCACGTGATGTAATTTTAGTATTCACAGAGGGTATATTCGATTAAGCGACACGGGTTAAACGAGTCACTAGAGTTGTAAATAAAACAACCTTTCTTCGACACGGGTGATCAACCCGTGTTACGCGAGTATACTCCTCAGTTTACCTGGAGTAACAGGTGAAAGAAATGGCGGGAAGTGAAGTCGCATTGTTAATGCGGAAATTGTTTCTGCATAAATTTGTCAGTGTCTGTATTAGAAATTTACAACGTCAATGAAAAAAGTCTGCATTATAATTTTGATCCCCCCCTTTTTTTTTTAGTTTTTAGGTCAACCTCTTAAAATTACGGCTGTGTTATCATTGGCAGTTTTTAATTTTTTTTTTAAAAAGAAAGTTTATCTTTTTTTTTTTTAAATCTGCCTATAATTATTGCCCGAACCTCTGGGGCCCGTTTTACAAAAGAACTTAAGAAAAAAACCAAAAATATGTTGATTATAAATTTTTTAAAATTAAACTTTTTGGAAATTGTTACCATAGAAACATTCTAAATTCTTTTCAAGAAGAATAAAATCGCAGAATAAATTTTTGGGTCTTCGGTGTAAGTTCTTTTGTAAAACGGGCCACTTGATTACAAAAATGTCTAATAGATGCATATTGATTCACTAAAATTATTTTGATAGATTTAACAATCGCAGCATAGATATCTGTGTTAATTACCTTATGAAGTTAAATTATTATTATTAATAATTCAGTTTTAACATAATTGCAGGATCAAATGTGAGAGCAATTTCAGTTACATGCATGTATTACAATGTAATCTTATAAATATGGAGGTCGGGTCCCCAGAACCAACCGGTTCTTTGTTTACAATAAATGTTATAAGTATATAGAAATAACCTTTTCAGCCTTTAATTACAATCGTAATGATTATTGAACAATTTTATGTGTATTTAAAAAAAAAAAAATTAGTTGAAAATATTGAACATTAAATTTACAGACTCAAAATTAAAATCCACAGCCATGTAAGACCATGAAAAACACATACGCTCAAGTTTTCTTTCTTTTTTTTTGTAAAAGTATATGTCTCTCACATCCTAACACTATATTAATGAAAAACGTCAGCTATGGTACTTTTCTGACCAATTATTATAACCCATGCAAAATTTTACGGGGGGGGGGGGGGGGGGTACAGGCACGTGCAGCTGGTAAGCGCTCCCCACACTTTTTTTTCCAAACATCTCTTTCCTTTTTAAAAAATCTTCATTGAAATACCACCATTGCTTCCTCCCCCCCTTTTTTTTACAGTAAAGCCAAGCAAGGCTGAAGTCGTATCGTATGAATAAGATTTTGTACTGAAGGAAGTGGCAACGGCTACATCCCTTCAACTAAATAAGTGTCGTTTTTTTTCTTCGTGTGGCTCTTCAAAAACGATGGTACGTCACTATTATATTTAAAACTTTTTCCATGTATGTATGTGGAGACATTCTTATTCTACTTTTTTTATTTAATAGGAGCTATTGACTTGTTAAAATAAACATCCCAAGGATAAATAATCTATAAATAGACGTTGTATCCACAGGCACCTGACGTTACATGTGTACTCACTTTCGTTTAATAAAAAAGAATATACTCATACCTAATATATATTTTTTTATTAAAAGAAAAATAAGTAACGACAAGTTCATGTGATTGTACCGGTATCTGTAAAAAATAAATTTTGTTGAACAATTAATTTCAGCTTTGATGTCTTGTATTAAATTATCTGCTTTTCTTTATTTGATAATTGGATATTGTTTGTTAATCAATTGTTTGTCCTGTTCAAACCCGATATACTGGGAATATACTGTTTTCCCTGCCATATTCATACAAACACTAAACAACACGAGATGTTTTATTTAGATCACTAGAGTTCAATCAATGAGCATGCGCATATTTAACACTAGTGCGACACGGGTTGTCTTAATCGAATACACTCAGAGTTACCTGGGTATAGAAATCACGTGGTTAATTATAATATTCAACTGGTAACAACGTGGTCAAAATAGCCTGTTTAGAAGGGAGAAAGTGAACACGTGAAGAAAGTTTTTTTTTCTCTTTTTAACCATGAGCGCATGTTTGTCTATTGATCTCCTTTAATATGAGCTAATATATATAAATATACAACTACCATAAAAAGGAGAACAATAGACAAACATGCGCTGACTATGTATTAAGCCTGTAAAAAGGTGGGCGTACTCATTATCCTATGGAATTCCTGGATATGCGATGACCCCTCCCTATAAAAACGACTTCGAACTTCGTTAATACGAACTTTTAATTACCGTAATTACATAAAGTTGCAGTTAAGACATTGGCCATTTCTACCATTAAAAGAAAAATGCCCATTTTTAAAATTCATTATGTCGCAATATCTAAGCTTCCTTAAGTGCAGTCATCCTCTGAGCAATGTAAATCTACATTTTTCTTAGTACTCAAAATTCCAGCTTTGGTTTTCATAAGATTAAATTTCAAAAGCCACTGTTTAAATCATTATTCAATCCTAATTGAATATCATGTACATTTTCTGAACATTTCTGTAAAAGATTATCATCAGCATACAATCTGCTTAAGGTCGACAAATTCCCCCTCATTAACTTTATGGACTTGATAATGAATACTGCTCGTCATCTCCATATCCTTCTTCACAGACCTTAGAAGAAGTTTGGTTTTATTCTATCAAATACTTGATGAGTAATTTTTTTTTCTTGTCTTCAATTGTCAAAACTCTGGTTGATATTCTTGTTCAATTAATTGTGCGACGTGTTCAGATATTGTTTGTAGCATAGTTATGATATAAGATATTTGCAAATCTTAACCTTTTACCAAAATTACTTAACAGAGTGCTAAGGTGTTTACAAGCTTTCAGAAAGCTTAATTTTACACTTAATAGTTTAACATTGTATAACTGTATATTTACTTGGAAAGAAGAAGCATCAACCAGGGTTTCTTTGAAATGGTCATTTGGCTTTAAATAGGATTAATTCGTACTCCTTCTCCATGCTGCTTCTGAAAACAAACACTGACTGGATTTGTATACATGCTGTAAAATCCGAACAATGAGAAAGCACAGCTCATAGTTTTTTTTTTCGTGGCATCCCCGCTACAATACACTTTAAACTGATTGCATTGTATAGAAAACTTTTAAAGTTGGTGATGAACTGATCCATCGTTATGTAATTTCTCTATACTATATAAGCAAAGAACTGATTGTTATGTAATTTCATCATATAAGGAAAGGGCAATAAACTAATTGAATATTTATTGATCTTTTTTTATCAGATTTAAAGCTTTTCGAATAAATAGATATGTCAACTTGAAATATTTTGATTTCTGCTTATAGTGTGCTAAACTGTGAAGTACAGTCCCCTAAATAAAGATTCCATCGTTCTTTAAGTTTTCCGTCCCTAGGGCAAATCCGGTTTTTACATAAAGGCATGTTAGGGCTTGTGTAGACAGCAGGAACGCATTGTGATTCCTGTTGGAAAAAATATTATACATGTACCTCTGAAATTCTGCACAGGGCATTAGTGTCATATTTAGCATTTTTACTCAATAAAATGTATCATTGATATTTTACCTCAATAAATAAATAAATTCTGAAAAGCACTGCTTAAAAACAAATTGGAAACTCAGTTTGCCCCCCCCCCCCCCCAAAAAAAAAAACAAAAAAAAAACAAACAACCCCCCCAAAAAACAAAAAACATGCATTCTCTAAATCAAATCAACCAACTGATCTAGAAAACATTTAGAAGCATCTAGCTGGGTGTACAATTCCTCATTTTTTGTATTTAAAAAAAAATTAATTTGAAAGATCCTTTGTCTTTTTCCTGAAGCGCGTTTTTCTTTAAATAATCTGAAACAATTTGATAAATTTTCATTGTTCATACAATTCTCTTTTTTCGCCAGCCTTAGTTATGAAGTAAAAACAGAAAAATGGAAGCCATGAGTTACTTTTAAATACAACCTGAATAGTGTCTTTGTTTTAATTTCTTTTTAAAAGTAATGTATGACAGAAAAAATCACCAACAAAGCAGTAAAAGAAGCAGTAAATGAAACCATTATGTTTTAATATGATTATTCTATAAAATTTGGTCCTTCTGGCCTGGTATAGACCACGTGACAGGGCCTTAAAACTTCACATCTGTCTGCATGTCGTCGCCTTTTGCTCTCACATTTTACAAATTAATGTAAAATACAAACATGCAACATTGCAGCTAGAATATATAATCAATATTTCTAATAATTATATATTTACAAATTATCTAAATTAATAATGAATTTTTTTTTAGGCTTAATCTAAAAATCTTTAAATTATAGATCATGTATCGGATTTTCCAAAACTTTTCTGTCATGCAGTAAAAATAATAGTCTTTTCTTCATTTACTATAAATAAAAAAAATAAGGAATGAATGTCTAGTAAGTAGGGACATCAACGATTGTTGGAAACATGGATCAATTACGCATAATGGGCTTCAGCATATTTATTCTAAATGATGCATACAAAGGAGGCAATTAATTTGCAAATCTCCAGGCACGTAGCAAAGGGAGGGGGGTCTCCCAAACTTCTTTCCCCAGCATTACTTTTACTATTGAAAATCTTCATTGAAAGCCCCCCCCCCCCCTTTTCAAAAACGATGCTACGTCACTGTCTTCATTTAAATATTACAATTGTAGTTATATTTTTGTATATCAACAAATTTAATTCTGCGTGATTAAAAAAACATATAATCAATAAGGACTCCCTTCAATTTTTCAAATTGTGTATAGTGATGTTTTATAATGGTCATTTTGTATCATTTTTTAAAGCAAGCAGAGATTGAACAATAAAATCTAAAAATACAACTGTGACCACGCGATTCAGCAAATTTGCCTCTCCCTCACCAACAGCCTTAGATTGATTGATTGTATATTGTTTAAGTCCCTCTTGTAGAATTTTTCCACTCATATGGAGACGTCACCGTATAGCGGTGAAGGGCTTCAAATTTAGACCTATACTCGGCACTCAGGGCCATTGAGCAGTGAGGGTTCTTTATCGTGCCAACGCCTACCGTGACACGGGACCTACGTTTTTAAGGTCATATCCGAAGACCTGTGACTTTCACTTCAGTGCCGAGCGCTTGGCGAAGGAACAGTCACTACCTATGTTTACGTCTTAGGTATGACGCGGCGCCGCGATCGAGAATCGAACCCGGGCCTCCCGATCACGAAGCGAACGCTCTACCACTAGGCTACCGTGACCGGTCCAACAGCCTTAGAGGAGGGACGTTTCTTTTCAAATTTGCCCTTTTTTGAGATTTTCTTGTTCGATTAATTGTGCATAGTTTTAATAAATTCTTGAAACATGGTGATGACATAAGATATTATGAAAATCTTAACCTTTTACACAATTTATTTAACAGAGTCCTACAGTTTTATAAACTTTCACAAACCTGAATCTTATGTTAAATAGTTTGATATTTTATAACATTTACTTGGAAAGAAGTAGCGCAAGCCGGGTTTCCTTGAAATGGTCATTGTGCTATAAATAAAATTAAGTCGTAGTCCTTTTATCATGCTCTCCTCTGAAAACAAACACTGACTGGATTATATGCTGTAATTTTGAACAATGAGCAGACACTGGGCTGATATTTTTTGTGGTTTTTCCAGCTACAATATGTACAATAAACAATGACCTGATTGCATGGTGTATATAAAACTTTTCAGCTGGTAATAAAATGATCGTTTGTTATGTAATTTCTCCATACTTGTATAAGCACAGAACTTACTGTTATGTGATTTTTCAGATAAGCATGAGCATGAACTGGTTGAATTTTTTTAATTCATATCTTCTGTAATATTCAAATCTATTTGAATAAATAACATATATAAACTTGAGACAATACTTAATTTCTCCTTCCAAAGTACTACAGTTTTTTTTTTAATTTTCACAAAGCTGAATTTTATGGCTTATAGTTAGACATTGTATTACATTTACTTGGAAATAAGTAGCGTCAGCCGGGTTTCTTTGAAATTGTCATTGTGCTTGAAAAGAGGACTTATTGGTACTCCATCGTTCAAACGTTTCTGTGTAAACAAACACTGACTGCTTGTATTCTGTAATTTTGAATACTGAGCAGACACTGGGCTGATGTTTTTGTGGTTTTTCCAGCTACAATATGTACAAAACACAATGACCTGATTACATGGTGTAGATAGAAATTTTCAGTTGGTAATGAATTGATCGTTTGTATTGTAATTTTTCTATACTTGTATAAGCAAAGACATACTTGTCATGACATTTTTCAGATAAGCAAAAGTATGAACTGAACTGAATTTAAGTATATATATTTTGTAGATTCAAAACTATCTGAATAAATAGATTACATATATTAACTTGAGACAATACTTAATTTCTCTTTCCAAAGTGCTATTGTCAAGATATACACCCTGAAAAAAGATGCCTTTGTAGATTCAAAACTATCTGAATAAATAGATTACATATATTAACTTGAGACAATACTTAATTTCTCTTTCCAAAGTGCTATTGTCAAGATATACACCCTGAAAAAAGATGCCTTTGTTTTTAAAAGTTTTTTGTTCCTGGGGCAAATACTATTCACTGTTTTACAAGAGCGGTTTGGGCTGGGATTAGACAGCATCTAGGAACGGATTTTTAGTATATCCAGTCGAAAATATTTATTTATACTTGTTCTGCTATTCTGCACTAGGTATTCTTATCATATTTGACTTGTTATGCAATAGAATATATTTTATTTGATATTCTATCTCAATAAATAAAATACTCAAAGAATCTGTGTTTTAATAAAATATTAGAAAGACAGAGATCCAACCCAAAATGAAACTTATGAATTCTCTAAATCACTGATGAATTCTAATGGAAAAACATTCAGACACGTCGTGGTGTGTAATATTGTATATTTTTTGTATTGTAAAAAAATAATTAATTTAAAAGATCTGTCAATTTCCAAGCGCATTTTCCTTTGAAGTCCCCATTGTTTATACAAAAAAAATATTCTAATATTAGCCAGCCTTTGTTTAAACTAATAAAAGCTGAATTGTATCTGTTATTTTCAATCCCCTTTCTTTAAAAGATGTATTGAATTAATCAAGGTCAACAAAATTCTAAAAGAAGAACTTATTAATACTATTATGTTTTTTTTTTACAATTAAACTGTTTTGTAAGTAGTACACTGCCACGTGACAGACACTTTAACTTTAATTTTTAGGTCACCTGAGTGAACTCAGGTGACCTATTGTTATCTGTTTTCGTCCGCCGTCGTCCGTCGTCTGTCATCCGTCGTGCGTCGTGCGTTAACATTTGAACATTTTCAGCTTCTTCCCTGAAAACAGTGAACCAATTTTAACCAAATTTGGTATATAGCATCTGTGGGTAAAGAGGAACAAAAATTGTGAATTTCATGGTCCCTGCTCTCCTGGGGCTTTGGGGGTGGGACAAAACCACTAAAATTAGTGCATTTTTTAAAAATCTTCTTGTTTACTCCTGGACATCAAGCAGTCAAACTGTTGTTATGATTGTAATCAGCATTGAGTCCTCTACCAAAATTGTGAAATTCATGGCCCCAGGGTCAGGGGTTCTGGTGTTAGGGCGGGGCTCTATGATTATATAGTGAAAATACATTAATTCTTTGAAAATCTTCTTCTCTGCTCCTGAGTAGTAAATAAACTAATTAAGATTATATTTATGACGAGCAAGAGTGCCTCTACCAAAATTGTGAAATTCATGGCCCCAGGGTCAGAGTTTCTGATGTTAAGACGGGACTCTATTGAATATATAGTGAAAATGCATTATTTCTTTGAAAATTTTTTTCTCTGTTCCTGAGTATTAAATAAACTAATTAAGTACATAGTTATGATGAGCTAGACTGTCTCTACAAAAATTGTAAATTTTATGGCCCCTGGGTCAGGGATTCTGTTGTTCGGGTGGGGCTCTATTGATTACATAGTGAAAATGTATTAAATCTTTGAAAATCTTCTTCTCTGCTCCTAGGTATTAAATAAACTAACTAAGTACATTGTTATAATAAGCAAAAGTGACTCTACTAAAATTGTGAATTTTATGACCCCTGGGTCAGGGATTCTGGTGTTAGGTCGGGGTTCTATTGATTATATAGTGAAAATGCATTAAATCTTTGAAAAGCTTCTTATCTGCTTCTGGGTATTTAATAAACTAATTAAGGACATAGTTATGATGAGCAAGAATTCTTCTACCAAAATTGTGAATTTTATGGCCCCAGGTTCAGGGGTTATGGTGGTGAGTGTGGCTTTATCTATAATGATTATATCGTGAAAATACATTACATCTATAAAAATCTATTTCTCTACTCCTGGGTAATAAGCAGATAAACTATCTATATGATTATGATTTGCAAGGGCTTTTCTTCTAGAATTGTGAATTTCAAGGCCCCTGGGTCAGGGATACCAAAGAGGGGGGGGGGGGGCTCTTCTTATATACTAAAACTGAATTGTTTGAAATCTGCTCCTTGGTATTAATAAGACATTTTTGATAAGCAAGTGTGCCTTTTCAAACATTGTGCAATGTGTAGACCTAGGGTCAGGGGTTCATTTGTGGTAGGGGCACCCTGATTATCGCTGAATATTACTGATTAGTTGACATGCATTTTTGTTCACTTACCCTGCTTATGGGTATTAAGTTAACAAACTAACTTTTGCTTAGTGCATAGTTTTGATTAGCAATGGTGCCTCTTTCTATATTGTGAATGCCATAGCATCTAATTAAAAACATGAACAAAATTCAATCTTTTGAAATTTATTGCATGATGCTCAGGTGACCTATAATGTCCATGAGCCTCTCTTTAAAATAGTGACAATTATTGTGATATAATTTATACCCATATTATATAATAATATCATTTTATGTGCCTAAAATCCTTTAATTAATTTATGATTAAAGGTTGCAATTAAGACTCACTATTAAATAAAAAATGAAATGATAAAGATATTCTTCATGTCTGATTTTTTATACTAATATCAAGTTGAATAGTGTTTGTATTTTAATCCCTTTCAAGCAGTAGGTAAAACTATTGTGTTTTGAATGATGAGTATATACAGCTTAGCTATTTGCCTGGTAGAACACCGTCACGTGACAGCACCATGAAATATCATATTTCCCTCCGTCGTAATACTTTTCATGATATTCAATCTCTTCTTAAACCTCTAGCTTTTCCCGCGATAATTATTACCCGTGTAAAGACGAATAATGACCCCCATCGAATAATGACCGGGCGTCATTTTTCAACGACAAAAAATGACACCCTACCCGTAGAAAAATTTTTTGTAGAAAAAGTGTCATAGGGGTCATTATTTTATATGTTAGTCTTATAAAAAAATGACCCCCATTGAGAAATGACCCCCTTTAAAGTGAAAAGAGATTCTGTCAAGTAAAATATTTTTTTTTAATTTGCTCCTTAGAGTGTTTGCTTAAAGAATGATATTCCACTCGTTTTTTAGAAATCAAACCATGCAACAATCAGGTTTCAATACTCTTGACGAGAAAAATTAATTTTTCCTTCATTTCAACTTTTAGCTTGTAAAAGTTTGGCAAATCCTTTTTGACAATGAAAGAGGAGGAAATTTGTATCCCCCCCCCCAAAAAAAAAAAATTACGTTAAATCAAAACAAAAACAAAAAATAAATAAATAAATGAAAAGCAAAAATATAAATAAAACTCTATACATGTCAATAATACTGAAAGAGGCTCTAGATAAAATATTGAAATGAAGTTAAGCCTTCACACAAGTTCTATCATATCATAATTTACTTCGCCATGATTAAAGCATACTTTAAATGTTGTTGGGGATATACTTGAAAGTATTTTGGCAAAGTAACAGTTGAAAATTAGTAGAATAGAAGATAATTTTAAGCTTATTTTTAGTCCCTCCTTATGGAAAAATAAAGGTAGGGTAGTTTTTTGTCGCTTTTGTTGATAATCGACTTCATTCTAAATAAGTAAGGGGGTGGGCTCGGTATAACAACTAAAAACATGCTCTGTAAAGCTATGAGCTAGTGTAAAATACACATTCTAATGCAAAAACTATACATGTAGACATAACTTTTTGATTTAGCCACAGGAGTCTGAAGTTTTTATCGTCAAAAAAGAAATAAATAAATAAAAATCCGGAATTCTTTTTTCTACCTTTAACTAAAATAAAACCCGTGTTTTTCTTTTTTAGTTAAGGTTAGAAAATTTTTGTTCCGGATTTTTTTTTCTTTTGTTTTACGATAAAAACTTCAGACTCCTGTGATTTTGCACACAGTATTCATTACATTTCTTAATTCTTGTTTTACTCCACCCATTTACCAAGTTCTGAGTATATTTTTCAAAGAATTTAATATGAAAACCAGAACAAATATTTTCATTTTTGTTTCGTCCTTTTTACTGTATCATAATATGAAATGTTAATTGAAGACCATTTCTTTTTATGTCCCTGTAATCGAAGATTCGAGGGTATATAGTTTTATTGTGTCCGCCTGTTTGTTTGTCTGTCTATCTGGCGGTCTGTTTCTCCGCAAAAACTTTAATCTTGACCATAACTTTTCATTTATTTTAGCTATGCCTTTCATATTCAACATGTATACATATTCCTTTTGACAATACCTTACTTTGGGTACCACCAAATTTGACCTTTTGACTTTTACCTTGGAGTTTGTCCCATTTTACAAAAAAATACAAAATTTTTAATTTACTTTGGCTATAACTTTTTAACTGTAGATACTAGAACTCTCATACTTCAAAAATGTAATCCTTGTTACATAAAACCTTTCTTAAGAAACAATCAACTTTGACCTTTGAGTTCGACCTACCCTTCAAACACTTATCCTTAGCCATTAATTTTGAAGTGGTGCTAGGGCTTTCCTATTTTGCAATTGTATTTCTTGTGAGAAGACCCTACTTTGGGTACTGACATACCGGTACGTATTTACAATATGCATTTAAGAAAAGTTTAATCTTGCTATGTTGCCATACAGGAGCATAGCTGTTTCACAAACACATCTTTTTATATATATGAGAAGTTGCGGATAATAGATGGATACCCCAAAGCGTAACAGACGGATGGACGGACGGACGTCCCAATCATTACATACCCTCCCGCTTTTCAAGCGGAGGAAATAATAATATGTGATACTGTTGATTTTTTCTGTCAGTACGATGATTTCCACAATCGAAAAACAATGTTTACCTAACCCTTTAGGCTCGATAAATCTTTACTATTTTAGATTCCGAATCATTGCATTGACCTTAAAATATAGCCATAATCATATGTTATGAGATCAACATATCATCAATTTATTCAAAATAAGCTCAGGTGAGCATTTTGGCCAATATGCTTCTTTATCTAATTTTTTTGCCCCCTATGAATTTCAGCTTTATTCAGAGGGAGTCATTATTCTACGGGGGTCATTTTTCTTCACGTGGGTTCTGCAAATTTTTAGGGTGGTGACACTTTTTCTACGGGCAAAAGGGTAATTTTTCTACGTCGAATAATGACCAGGGGTCATTTTTCGCTGTCGAAAAAAGACCCCCGGTCATTAATCGATGGGGGTAATTAATCGTCTTTACACCGGCCGCGCGCCAGGAGGCGGTCGGTTATTCGATAAGAAAAGTTTGAAGTCGTCGTGCAGAGTAAAAAAAAAAAAAATATTTAACATTTATGTTATAAAATATTAAACAAAGATTGTCTAAATGTTTAACAAAAGCAAAATTAAAATTCTATAAATAATGGGGTAAATGTTTCATCCAATCTTGATAGACAAACCCTAACATTACTGAAGTGCAGAGGAAATTAGCACGAGTGTTAGGCATAATCTAAAACAAAGACCTCGTTGTATATCAACAATTTTATAGTCTCTTTTTATAAAACAGGATTTGTTGTATTTATTGTAAAATGACGTGTACATTTATACATTTCCTATGTAAAAATTCAAAAATATGATGAAATGTTGATTTCATAAAAGCACAGAATCTTACGAGATTTTGGTCCAGGAGACTAAGATAAAGCAAGGTTTACAATGTACCAAGCATTTTCCCGCCACATCTCAACACCAAAACAGAAGATTAGTGTTGGATCTAGAGGGAGTTGGGAAGGGGGGTTAACATCCTCTAAGAGACAGCGAGGAGTCCCACATATTTGTTGCATTTTTATTAAAGTAGAAAAAAAAATCAAACCTTCCACCTGATTTCGTTTGTACCAAACTGAGTGAGTAGGTGCAGAGGATTATGTACAGTTTGCTTATACAGTTATATATATATATATATATATATATATATATATATATATATATATATATATATATATATATATATATATATATATATATATATATATATATATATATGGCATTTAAAAGCAATACCGTAAATATTATGCGAAATTCATATTGGAGTTAAGTAAATTAAACAGGTATGCTAATTTATTTTCATCGATTATATTCTCTATTGAAGACAGTTAGCTATAAACGTATCCTGGTCGGCCTTTCCTTTGTCATTCCCGACAAAAATAATGCAGCAGAACAACAATAAGCTGGATATTTCAAAACATGAGATTTATACAGATCGAAGTAGGTCTTCTAAAATACTCGGAAAGTGCTGCTAGAATCCAGAGTTAAGCATGGTTTTACGAAAAATCTCGGTTCATATGTATAAAATTCAAAACATCGGGTAAGGTTTCGTGCGAATGTGAGGAATTACTGTTTTACTAACAGGACAGTGGGATTCTAACAGTACTTTTTATGCAAAATAGATGTTTTCCGACTATATTATTTACTCAAAGAATTTATTAAACTCCGGGGTATTGTTGTTTTGTTAGCTTTTTTATTAAGGAACATTTCGCTATAAATAGAAGTCACGTGATGCAGTGGTGGTGGTGCACGTCTTTCCGTTAGACACTCTTTTATCTCTATGCGATAGTTAATAATAGTTTACGTTTATCAGTGGTTTGGGTAAATTATCAAACTTGATTTTCTTTAAAAAGTCTTAATTTGCCGAGAAATGATTTATATGCTTCCTGAACATACCTGCGTATCCTTTTATTTTTACATTTACTTGGGATATGTTCTGATTTGTGCCATATCCTGCTTTCAATTAGAATAGAGTGGAATTAAAATTTAGTACAAAATAGGTCGCGGTCGAGATACAATTTAATTATTAAACAAGGGTTGTATTTCAAATATTTGTTACAGTAATTTAGTGCTTTCAAGATACCCCAAGGACAATGATCGTGTGACCTTGACTGTTACCTATTTTATAAAAAATGCTTTATAGAACGCCGGGCGCATAGTGATTCACAAACACATCTTGTTTTAAGTATGTTTTTCTCTTGGCACACCTAGTCTTCCGTTATTTGAATAAATAATGAACGAGCTTATTTGGATGCATAATGAACGAGCTTACGTACGGTACTTGATGTAAAAATACCCCACTGTTGCTGATTTTTTTCTCTTTATATCTGCCAGTGGAATAGACGCGTTTTTGCTCCCTTTTTAGTATATTTTAATATGATTATTAAGTCTTCTTCCTTTGTTTTAGCTGTAAAAATACGTCTGGTTTTGACTGCTTCATTACCCTTTACTACAGGTTCTGATATCCATCTCTGTCCATGGCTCACACAAAATCACTGTAATTTGCACGATAAACAGTACGCCTGTTTACATTATTACAATAAAATGATTGCCCAAATATTTTTCTTTTAAAAGTAATATGTTTTTACTAAAAGTTATTCTTGATCTTCGTTTATTTTGGAGAAATCATGTAATAATTTACTCGGTAGCTCGGCCAATAGAGTGCGACTTCGTAAACAGAAAGTTGTCGGTTATTAACCCCGGCTGCGACTGACCTGATTAAAAGAAATACGTAGCAGCTATTTCTTTACAGTGCGCTCAGCAATTTGAAGTGGAATATGCGGATGTGATCAGGTCCTGTGTCACCACTGGCGGATGCACGATAGGGATCAGTCAATGATCAATCGACCTGATTAAGATTAAAGGTTAAAATAGAAGCCCGGAACCGGTAATTGGTGTCGTTTCTATATGAGTTTAAAATTCTCTAATAAGGACAAAGAAAATGCAATCAATTTTTGGGATATTTATATTTTACCCAATTTCAAAAATCTTAGGAAAAACCACTGTAGTAGTGTCTGAAAGAGAAAGGAACGTGGAACCTGCATCTTAGTCTGAGAGAGAATGAATGCAACTCTTTAATTTTATTCCTTGTCGGCCTCGCTTAAACTTTGCGAGATTGATTCGTATATCTAAAACATAATTAAGGTCAAGAACTATTAAATGATAGATGCCTTCAGATTTATTTAGATGAATTCCTTTAATGATGCTTTATATTTTAAGCTTTGCCAAATAAATGTTAGAAGGAATGATTTTTAGGGGTAAGCAAGATAAAACAAAATATTTTAAACAGACGTCATTTTTAATAAAACCAATCATGAATATGCAAGTTTTTATTTCATATTCAACACAGAAAATGTATGCAGATTGCTTATGTTCTCTCAGAAAACAGGACTTTGTATGTTCATGGTCTCTTCCTTAAAAGGAAAAGGGGAGGGGCTTTTCCTTGTGCATGTGTGAAGATGTGTCAAATCTGAACTGCTTCCTCATTTCACTGTACTACACGCGAACACTGAGAAAATATGTTTTGTGGGACTGATTTGTAAATTTGTTGTATGATATAGAATTCCTAGATGTGAATATCCTTGATTGATAATAATGACTCTGATTGTGTTGACGTTAGTTCTCTGTGTTCTGATGTACGGACCTGTGACTTGGGCCTGTCCTAGTGGCTGTAGATGTAGGAGGAGTACCGACTGTAATGGGACATATGTAGACTGTCGTTATGAAGGGTTAACTGAAGTACCTACCAACATCCCCACAGATACATGTATATTGTAAGTAACTGTTAACATGAATGTATGAAAACAAAACAAAGCAGTAGATGTATTTTTGACTACGTTTTTAGGAATACTTTTTATTCTTCAATTCGATGCAATAAAATTCATGTAATAGTTAAGCTTATTATTACATTTACTAGTGTGACAAAGAACTCAATTCAACGCGACACTACATGTAGCCAGGTGTGACCCAACATTGACATGCACATCGGGAACGATTTTACCTGTTCGACCCTACTGATAAAAATAATTATTATTTATTCAGCCTATATTGAATATTTTGAGCTATGACATTGAAAATAATATATATATATATTATGTACCTACTATTAAATAATTTCTAAGATCTAATTTAGAAGGATATTCTTATATTCTGTTTTTTTTTTATAATGTGATGAAATATTAAAAAAAAAAAAACTCCCAACCATTACAAAAATTCCGTATTATATTTTTTCAACGAATCGTGTGTTTTAAAAAGTTTTACTATTCTGAAACATGTTCATGCAACATTCATTTTTTTTTTTACGAAAAACCTGAATAATCCAATTTATATTGGAACACTTTATCGTCTTAACGCAAGAATTCCCAACAGTAACGAAATCAATGCAAGTAACGATGGTTATGAAAATTTGTAAAAGCAGGTGTTTGCCTTAAACATTAGTAGTAGGAATATTATTAATTCTGTTTTACTTACCTCTCAGAGGTAAATATAACAAACATTCCAAGAGTATTGCATTACCAATACTAGTCCCCTACCGGTAACACCGTGTTATCTGGTTCCCATTAAAATTTGAAAATTCCGTAATTTAGTCAAAAATCATTGAACGACAACGCAATACAAACTGGATCTACAACTCAACAAGGTAAACAAACTTGTGAAAAAAGCAGTACTGCAAAGTTAACGTTTTAAAAAAAAGAACTGAAAATCGTTAAAAATAAAAAAAAAAAAAAAAAAAAAAAAAAAAAAAAAAAAAAAAAAAACCCATCCATTTGTCCTTCAAAAATCATTGAATGAGAACACTATCCAAATGTGATCAGTAATATTTCAAAATACCCTTATGTACCAAAATTCAGCCAAACATCAGCCAATCAAAGCGTTTAGAAAAGAAGTGAAAAAAAAATTAGCAGACTGACAGACAGACGAGGGAGAGCTAGAAAGTGGGACGAGCAGACAGAAAGATACAGAGAAGTAGAAAACGTATATTAGACCGCCTTAGTTTCACCAGTTGGGGTCTAATAAGAGAAAGTTGGTGTTTTCCAAAAAGTATTAAGGGGGGGTTAAAGTTCTGTGTAAGGTATTGGTTTGTACAGAACATAGACTTGCAACGTACTAGGTATACTTAACGAAGTGCGCTAGTTCATTCCGTAGTGCGTAGAATATTTTCCTATATATGTAAAAAAAAAAAAAGAAGAATTATTTCTACCCTGAAAGTATTTGAACCTTTATGTCCTAGTGTACCTTTTCAGCGCGTAACGTGTATTAAGTCGGATGTTAAGGCCAGTCTGCAGAATGTATACAAAAGATATCTTTTTTCATAAATTAAATAAAAATGTTAAGGATAATATATAAACAACGGGAAAATATTCTCATTTATTATGTGTAGGGTTACATGTGTATATATCGCTTTATTATAAAAACGAATAATGTATTTCTTCTTGAGGACAGGGCTTTGCCCTGAGTACATCTGTCCTGATTATGTGGTGTTTGCCCTGGGTACATCTGTCCTGATTATGTGATGTTTACCCTGGGTATATCTGTCTTGATTATGTGGTCTTTGTCCTGGATACATCTGTCCTGATTATATGGTCTTTATCCTGGATACATCTGTCCTGATTATGTTTTCTTTGTCCTGGGTACATCTGTCCTGATTATGTGATGTTTACCCTGGGTACATCTCTCCTGATTATATGGGCTTTGTCCTCGGTACATCTGTCCTGATTATATGGTCTTAGCCCTGGGTACATCTGTCCTGATTATGTGGTCTTTGTCCTGGTTACATCTCTCCTGATTATGTGGTCTTAGCCCTGGGTAAATCTGTCCTGATTATGTGGTCTTTGTCCTGGGTACATCTGTCCTGATTATGTGGTCTTTGTCCTGGGTACATCTGTCCTGATTATATGGTCTTAGCCCTGGGTACATCTGTCCTGATTATGTGGTCTTTGTCCTGGGTACATCTGTCCTGATTATGTGGTCTTTGTCCTGGGTACATCTGTCCTGATTTTGTGGTCTTTGTCCTGGGTACATCTGTCCTGACTATGTGGTCTTTGTCCTGGGTACATCTGTCCTGATTTTGTGGTCTTTGTCCTGGGTACTGTAAACCTATAGGGATTAGCACAGACATATTGTTTGAACATTTTAAAATTTGACAATATTAATATCAAAATCATTTTAGTTATTAAAAGTGAAATTACTAATGATAGTTAAACGAAATGAAAGTTTATTGAACAAGGATGAATATTATTAGTGTACCACATACTGTGACTTTATAATTTGACAAAAAGACTTTCATCTCATGAACTATACTTATCTTGTCAGAAAAAAATTGGATCCCGTTGATGGGACAATGAACTATAATTTTGTAAATCATTTTGTAAGGAAATTGATCAGAATAGACCATTCTAGTCAACCGATACTAAGTAATAAAGTGGAACGGAAATGCAACGTTCTTACATGTATTAAGATGATCAAGAGAAATAAAACTAGGAACTATGACGTAGATAAGTAAAAGAGCTTAGGGCTCGAACCTCTGCAGTGCGGGGATAGGGTCAGAGTCCATTAATATACTAACATTTGTTTACCTGTATTTGAGGGTGGTGCCATGTTGGGGTTCATAAGTCAACAGACAGACATACGGACAAAGCCTAGTTGACAGGGCAATGGTAAGACAGCCAATGAAAAGTACTTATATATATATATATATATATATATATATATATATATATATATATATATAAAGCACTAAAAATGACCAACGACACGAACAATAGAAATTGTCAAATTTTCCTGGGACGCCCTGTCCCTTCCTCAGGACAAAGAAAAAAGTTAAAAAGTCATAAGAACAAAGGAAAAAGAGAAACAAAAACAACTAGCACTACTACTAAACTACTAAACACTAGATATTTACATACTTAATTACATGATGAATTGGAAATTTTTAAAAACACTAATAAAGAAAGAAATCCGGACCGCTATGAAATGCGTCCGGTCTATCGGGTATACTCGGGCGAAGTGCGATTTACATAATTGAACGAATTAATTATGCTAATTAATTACGACAATCAGTAAATCGTACATTGTTTCATTCTCTCAAAATGGCGTAACTTTACTTAATAAAGAATAATCGAAGAAAAATAATATAGCAGGGATATTTAAACATATGAATTATGATCAATTATAAATTTTGAAATATTTAAGGACTTATTACCGGGAAAAAATAATTAACAAAGGTGTAAGCAATACATAGTTATGAGAGTTGTTCGAGAGTTGGTGACGCAAATTAACTGTAGAGTTTACACTAAATTGAGAGAATAATCTTGTTTAGTATCATCAGGAATTGGGTCTAGTTTACGTTCATTCTGGTGAAGTCCATCAGTTTGTTAATACCATTAGGGCGGAATGACTTCAATCTGTGCATCCAGAACTTTTCTTTGCTTTTTCTCTGAGCATCTGTCCATCTTGGGTTATGGTCAATCACCACTGCTGTCATGTCCTCCCATTTGTGACCCTCAAGGTTGAAATGTTCCCCAACGGGTTCATTGAGTTTTTTGGTCCTAATGGTCGAACGGTGGTTATTGACTCTCCTGCGGAGATCTCCTGTTTCACCAATATACTGTTTGGAGCAAACTTTGCAACTGATGAGATAAATTCAGTTGTCAGCATGACAGGACAAATTCCCTAGTATTTTGTAGCTGCGGCCTGTAACAGGGCTGTTAAAACTGTCTGTGTCAGTGCTGTGCTTGCAAAGAAGACATCTTCTGTCAGAGCAAGTTTTAAAGCCCCCGTTAGGTAATGGGTTGTCCAGTCTGGTTCTTACTACCATGTCCTTTAGGTTCCTTGGGCGTCTGTATGCAACCAATGGGGGTTCCTTAAAGACCTCTGCCATTCGTTTGTTTGAATGGAGAATTGGTAGGTTCTTTTGAAGGATACCGCTAAGGTTCTTAAGGACGGGATGGTATGTGGTTACCAGAGGGACCCTGTCGCTATTGTCTTTCTCCTTGTAGCGTAATAGGTTTTGCCTGTCATGTCCCGCCATCTCATCAATAGCTGTTTGTACGGTGCGGGCATTGTAGCCTCTTTTGCATAAGTGGGACTTAAGAAGACCACTTTGCTCCTGATATAAGGCAGGGGACGAACAGATGCGTCGAATTCTGGTGGCTAGACCCTTAGGCACTCCCTTAAAAGTGTGTGGGGGATGACAGCTAGAGGGCATAAGATATAGGTGGGAGTCTGTGGGTTTGGTGTGGAGACTGAATTCGATTTCACCATCAATCAGGGTAGATGTAGTATCTAGGAATATGTTTTTCGAATTAGATACGTCTACTGTAAATTTGATCGATTGATGAAAGGTGTTGGCAAACGTAATGAATGCCTCGAGGCTCTCGCGACACTCCACCCACTTCATCTCTATATCGTCTATGAAACGCAACCAGCTATGGGGCCTAAATGGTGCTTGAAGTAACAAGTTGCGTTCTAGTCTGCCCATGAAGACATTGGCATAAGACGGTGCCATTTTCGTACCCATAGCAGTGCCATTAACCTGCAGGTAATGTTCTCCATTAAACATGAAGTTGTTGAACTTGAGAACATGTTCAAGGAGCTTAGCAAGGGACTCTGTAGAAGGAATTTGTATGGACCTACTATCCCAGACTTCTCTACAGGCTTCGATACCCTCATCGTGTGGAATATTGGTGTACAAAGATGTGACGTCCATAGTCACGAGGAGGGTATGATTTGGGAGGCCAGTAGAGGGCGTCTTGTTAATGTAGTCCGTGGTGTCCTTGAGATAGAATGGCAAATTCTCTACGTGTGGACGGAGATGTAAATCAATGAATTCAGAAATTTTCTCTGTGGGGTGTCCAATTGCGCTGACTATGGGGCGACCTGGCATGCCTTCTTTGTGTATTTTAGGAAGCAGATAAAATTGTCCTGGTCTACAGTCAATAGGATTTAAGGTCTCATAGACGTTGATACCAATCTCATTTTTCTCAAACATATCGTCAAGAGTTTTGGTAATGGCGGTGGAGAATTCTTTAGTAGGGTCAGAGTCCAGTTTCTTATAGAAACGTTCGTCTGAGAGTTGTCTTTGGGCTTCCGCCATGTAAGTCTCTTTATCCATTACTACAACTGTAGAGCCTTTGTCTGCTTTCTTGATTACAATGTCATCCCGATTTTTTAATGATTGTAAGGCAGATCTCTCTTCCTTACTCATATTGTCGGGAGTCTTGTCTGGCATTGAAAGGAGCTTCTCTATGTCTGACCATTATCTTATGCCCTCTAGCTGTCATCCCCCACACACTTTTAAGGGAGTGCCTAAGGGTCTAGCCACCAGAATTCGACGCATCTGTTCGTCCCCTGCCTTATATCAGGAGCAAAGTGGTCTTCTTAAGTCCTACTTATGCAAAAGAGGCTACAATGCCCGCACCGTACAAACAGCTATTGATGAGATGGCGGGACATGACAGGCAAAACCTATTACGCTACAAGGAGAAAGACAATAGCGACAGGGTCCCTCTGGTAACCACATACCATCCCGTCCTTAAGAACCTTAGCGGTATCCTTCAAAAGAACCTACCAATTCTCCATTCAAACAAACGAATGGCAGAGGTCTTTAAGGAACCCCCATTGGCTGCATACAGACGCCCAAGGAACCTAAAGGACATGGTAGTAAGAACCAGACTGGACAACCCATTACCTAACGGGGGCTTTAAAACTTGCTCTGACAGAAGATGTCTTCTTTGCAAGCACAGCACTGACACAGACAGTTTTAACAGCCCTGTTACAGGCCGCAGCTACAAAATACTAGGGAATTTGTCCTGTCATACTGACAACTGCATTTATCTCATCAGTTGCAAAGTTTGCTCCAAACAGTATATTGGTGAAACAGGAGATCTCCGCAGGAGAGTCAATAACCACCGTTCGACCATTAGGACCAAAAAACTCAATGAACCCGTTGGGGAACATTTCAACCTTGAGGGTCACAAATGGGAGGACATGACAGTAGTGGTGATTGACCATAACCCAAGATGGACAGATGCTCAGAGAAAAAGCAAAGAAAAGTTCTGGATGCACAGATTGAAGTCATTCCGCCCTAATGGTATTAACAAACTGAATGACTTCACCAGAATGAACGTAAACTAGACCCAATTCCTGATGATACTAAACAAGATTATTCTCTCAATTTAGTGTAAACTCTACAGTTAATTTGCGTCACCAACTCTCGAACAACTCTCATAACTATGTATTGCTTACACCTTTGTTAATTATTTTTTCCCGGTAATAAGTCCTTAAATATTTCAAAATTTATAATTGATCATAATTCATATGTTTAAATATCCCTGCTATATTATTTTTCTTCGATTATTCTTTATTAAGTAAAGTTACGCCATTTTGAGAGAATGAAACAATGTACGATTTACTGATTGTCGTAATTAATTAGCATAATTATTTCGTTCAATTATGTAAATCGCACTTCGCCCGAGTATACCCGATAGACCGGACGCATTTCATAGCGGTCCAGATTTCTTTCTTTATTAGTGTTTTTAAAAATTTCCAATTCATCATGTAATTAAGTATGTAAATATCTAGTGTTTAGTAGTAGTGCTAGTTGTTTTTGTTTCTCTTTTTCCTTTGTTCTTATCACTTTTTAACTTTTTTCTTTGTCCTGAGGAAGGGACAGGGCGTCCCGAAAATTTGACAATTTCTATTGTTCGTGTCGTTGGTCATTTTTAGTGCTTTATATAAATTTCCATCCGTGACCTTGTATCTACTTGGTAGATCCGACATTTAGGATATACAGTGTTGTTGGTTTTTTAGTGCTTTATATATATATATATATATATATATATATATATATATATATATATATATATATATATATATATATATATATATATATATATATATATATAAGCACAAATTACAACAACTCTTAAACTAATATAACTGCCCTAAGTGAAGGAATATTAATATAGAAAGCACTGAGAAATTCACTTTTACAAGGATACTCACTTCCGCCCCAACCCGGGGTTGAACTCGCGACCTACGGAATCTGTCTCCTAGCAGTATAGGAACAACGCGCTGTTCCTATACTGCTAGGAGACAGATTCCGTAGGTCGCGAGTTCAACCCCGGGTTGGGGCGGAAGTGAGTATCCTTGTAAAAGTGAATTTCTCAGTGCTTTCTATATATATATATATATATATATATATATATATATATATATATATATATATATATATATATATATATATATATATATCCGGGACCATGAATACCCTCTGGGTAAAAAATACCCTGTTTGGCCGGAAAAAGCCATACTATTCTATTCTATAAATTTGAGAACAAATTCTTAATCTTTTGACTTTAAGTTGAAACATTCTTTTGAAAACAATTTGGACTTTTACGCAGCTAGGTTAAGGCCGCCCATAGGAAATATGCCTTAAAATATTCCGAAGAAAACAATATAATGTTGATGTTTTTTTTTAATTATCTTGAGTTTTAATTTAATTGGGAATTATACTAATGCATGTGTATGTATGGGGTCTCCACCGAGTTTGGCCAAAGCGACTTCAGGTACATCAGCTGTTTGTCACGTGACATGTTTAAAATTAGAAAAAATATGAACAGATACAAAGATCGTAAAAGACGTGACATGTTTAAAATTAGAAAAAATATGAACAGATACAAAGATCGTAAAAGTTCAAAGATATACGGATAATTTTTCACTATAATATTGATTGTGTTTTCTTTAAGACAAATTTCTTAACACAAAAAGTGCTGGGAGCAATTTCTCCATACTCGGGAATTATGTAAAATTTAACCGACTTTTGAAAAACTATGTGCATTTACACTATACGCATTGAAGAAATGTAAAACTACGGAAAAAATCAACAGCGCACAACTTGCTCCCAGCACTTTTCAAAATAGTAGGGACAGCAGCTACATGTGTATAAAATATTATAATTTATAATCAAGCGGATATTGTTGAACTTTTGAGATTTTGGAGGGGTAGTACCTGTGATTGTAGTACGTTTCTGTATAAAAGTGCATGACTGCGGCTATATAAGAGACTTAATATTTATCAATTAAATAAGACTGTGAAGTACTGATTAATATTAAAAAAGTACTGATTAATATTAAAAAATATGAATTAATTTTAGTCAGATCACGCTTATTTAGTTTTAATTTTCACATTTTCAGTTCTACTAATAGCTTGCTCTGCGTCTCAAGTACAGAGAAACTGCGTGTCAAACTAGCCTATGACGTCAAATCTGTTAGTACAGCGAGATCAAGTCGGCTTTGATTTTACATTCAAATAGTGTTATAAAGACAACATAAGTTACACATTGATTTATATTTACAATAATTATAAGAAATCAAAGTATGTAAGAGTATATGAAAAAGATAATTATTATTTATTCGCCGAAATTCATTTGTAAAATTTCACTGTGACGTCATAATCGCATTCCTGAGGCTCTGCATACACTGATCTACCTTTGGGTAGCCATTAACATAGTTGCGTAGTTTTCGGACTTTTAGTTTTAAGCTCTTCTTATGTATTTGGGGAAGGATCTTACTAACATTTGTATACAAAGTTTATTGGTCTATGCTAATTACAATTTTGTTATTCATTAAAAACCTATACGATCATGGAGAAATTGTAAACATGGATTCATTTAATAAACCCCTGGGCACATGTGTCCTGATTATATGGTCTTTGTCCTGGTTACATCTGTCCTGATTATGTGGTCTTTGTCCTGGGTACATTTGTCCTGATTATGTGGTCTTTGTCCTGGGTACATCTGTCTTGATTATGTGGTCTTTGTCCTGGGTACATCTGTCCTGATTATGTGGTCTTTGTCCTGGTTACATCTGTCCTGATTATGTGGGCTTTGTCCTGGGTACATCTGTCCTGATTATATGGTCTTTGTCCTGGGTACATCTGTCCTGATTATGTGGTCTTTGTCCTGGGTACATCTGTCTTGATTATGTGGTCTTTGTCCTGGTTACATCTGTCCTGATTATATGGTCTTTGTCCTGGTTACATCTGTCCTGATTATGTGGTCTTTGTCCTGGTTACATCTGTCTTGATTATGTGGTCTTTGTCCTGGGTACATCTGTCCTGATTATGTGGTCTTTGTCCTGGGTACATCTGTCCTGATTATATGGTCTTTGTCCTGGGTACATCTGTCCTGATTATGTGGTCTTTGTCCTGGTTACATCTGTCTTGATTATGTGGTCTTTGTCCTGGGTACATCTGTCCTGATTATGTGGGCTTTGTCCTGGTTACATCTGTCCTGATTATGTGGTCTTTGTCCTGGTTACATCTGTCCTGATTATGTGGGCTTTGTCCTGGGTACATCTGTCTTGATTATGTGGTCTTTGTCCTGGTTACATCTGTCCTGATTATATGGTCTTTGTCCTGGTTATATCTGTCCTGATTATGTGGTCTTTGTCCTGGTTACATCTGTCTTGATTATGTGGTCTTTGTCCTGGGTACATCTGTCCTGATTATGTGGTCTTTGTCCTGGGTACATCTGTCCTGATTATATGGTCTTTGTCCTGGGTACATCTGTCCTGATTATGTGGTCCTTGTCCTGGGTACATCTATCCTGATTATGTGGTCTTTGTCCTGGGTACATCTGTCCTGATTATGTGGTCTTTGTCCTGGTTACATCTGTCCTGATTATGTGGTCTTTGTCCTGGGTACATCTGTCCTGATTATGTGGTCTTTGTCCTGGGTACATCTGTCCTGATTATGTGGTCTTTGTCCTGGGTACATCTGTCCTGATTATATGGTCTTTGTCCTGGGTACATCTGTCCTGATTATGTGGTCTTTGTCCTGGGTACATCTGTCCTGATTATGTGGTCTTTGTCCTGGGTACATCTGTCCTTATTATGTGGTCTTTGTCCTATTTACATCTGTCCTGATTATGTGGTCTATGTCCTGGGTACATCTGTCCTGATTATGTGGTTTTTGTCCTGGGAACATCTGTCCTGATTATGTGGTCTTTGTCCTGGTTACATCTGTCGTGATTATATGGTCTTTGTCCTGGGTACGTCTGTCCTGATTATGTGGTCTTTGTCCTGGGTACGTCTGTCCTGATTATATGGTCTTTGTCCTGGATACATCTCTCCTGATTACACGGTCTTTGTCCTGGGTACATCTGTCCTGATTATGTGAGCTTTGTCCTGGGTACATCTGTCCTGATTATGTGGTCTTTGTCCTGGATACATCTGTCCTGATTATGTGGTCTTTGTCCTGGTTACATCTGTCCTGATTATGTGGTCTTTGTCCTGGTTACATCTGTCGTGATTATGTGGTCTTTGTCCTGGGTACATCTGTCATGATTATGTGGTTTTTGTCCTGGTTACATCTGTCCTGATTATGTGGTCTTTGTCCTGGGTACATCTGTCCTGATTATATGGTCTTTGTTCTGGATACATCTCTCCTGATTACACGGTCTTTGTCCTGGGTACATCTGTCCTGATTATGTGGGCTTTGTCCTGGATACATCTGTCCTGATTATGTGGTCTTTGTCCTGGATACATCTGTCCTGACTATGTGGTCTTTGTCCTGGATACATCTGTCCTGATTATATGGTATTTGTCCTGGGTACATCTGTCCTTATTATGTGGTCTTTGTCCTGGGTACATCTGTCCTGATTATATGGTCTTTATCCTGGTTACATCTGTCCTGATTATGTGGTCTTTGTCCTGGTTACATCTGTCCTGATTATGTGGTCTTTGTCCTGGTTACATCTGTCCTGATTATGTGGTCTTTGTCCTGGTTACATCTGTCGTGATTATGTGGTCTTTGTCCTGGGTACATCTGTCCTGATTATGTGGTTTTTGTCCTGGTTACATCTGTCCTGATTATGTGGTCTTTGTCCTGGGTACATCTGTCCTGATTATATGGTCTTTGTTCTGGATACATCTCTCCTGATTACACGGTCTTTGTCCTGGGTACATCTGTCCTGATTATGTGGTCTTTGTCCTGGATACATCTGTCCTGACTATGTGGTCTCTGTCCTGGATACATCTGTCCTGATTATATGGTCTTTGTCCTGGGTACATCTGTCCTTATTATGTGGTCTTTGTCCTGGGTACATCTGTCCTGATTATATGGTCTTTGTTCTGGATACATCTCTCCTGATTACACGGTCTTTGTCCTGGGTACATCTGTCCTGATTATGTGGTCTTTGTCCTGGGTACATCTGTCCTGATTATATGGTTTTTGTCCTGGTTACATCTGTCCTGATTATGTGGTCTTTGTCCTGGGTACATCTGTCCTGATTATATGGTCTTTGTCCTGGTTACATCTGTCCTGATTATGTGGTCTTTGTCCTGGTTACATCTGTCCTGATTATGTGGTCTTTGTCCTGGGTACATCTGTCCTGATTATGTGGTTTTTGTACTGGGTACATCTGTCCTGATTATGTGGTCTTTGTCCTGGTTACATCTGTCGTGATTATATGGTCTTTGTCCTGGGTACGTCTTTCCTGATTATAAGGTCTTTGTCCTGGGTACGTCTGTCCTGATTATATGGTCTTTGTCCTGGGTACGTCTGTCCTGATTATATGGTCTTTGTCCTGGATACATCTCTCCTGGTTACACGGTCTTTGTCCTGGGTACATCTGTCCTGATTATGTGGTCTTTGTCCTGGGTACATCTGTCCTGATTATGTGGTCTTTGTCCTGGATACATCTGTCCTGATTATGTGGTCTTTGTCCTGGATACATCTGTCCTGATTATATAGTCTTTGTCCTGGATACATCTCTCCTGATTACACGGTCTTTGTCCTGGGTACATCTGTCCTGATTATGTGGGCTTTGTCCTGGGTACATCTGTCCTGATTATGTGGTCTTTGTCCTGGATACAGCTCTCCTGATTATGTGGTCTTTGTCCTGGATACATCTGTCCTGATTATATGGTCTTTGTCCTGGGTACATCTGTCCTGATTATGTGGTCTTTGTCCTGGGTACATCTGTCCTGATTATATGGTCTTTGTCCTGGTTACATCTGTCCTGATTATATGGTCTTTGTCCTTCGTACATCTGTCCTGATTATGTGGTCTTTGCACTAGGTAAATCTGTCCTGATTATGTGGTCTTTGTCCTGGATACATCTGTCCTGATTATATGGTCTTTGTCCTGGGTACATCTGTCCTGATTATGTGGTCTTTGTCCTGGGTACATCTGTCCTGATTATATGGTCTTTGTCCTGGTTACATCTGTCCTGATTATATGGTCTTTGTCCTTCGTACATCTGTCCTGATTATGTGGTCTTTGCACTAGGTAAATCTGTCCTGATTATCATTACTCTGTCCTGATTATTTCGGCTTTGCCCTGGGTACATCTGTCCTGATTATCATTACTCTGTCCTGATTATTTCGGGTAAATCTTTCCTGATTATGTGGTTTTTGCCCTGGATCTGTCCTGATTATTTGGTCTTTGCCCTGGGAAAATCTAGATTATGTGCCTCGATTATCTGTCCTGTATGCATTGTTATTAGAGAGCCGTGTCTCTTTGATCTGACTCAGGCTGTAGCAAAGTACAAGATAAGATACACTTAAAAGGAACAAAAAGCTGAATGCCTCGTCCATTTGAACTACTGAATAAATGTTTTTCTTGCCCTGACCACAGCTTAGTCTCATAGGGTTGCTTTAAGGTATTCTTTCCCTAGTAGCACCAGAAACAATGAAATATAATACATAACAGATTTGAAGGTGTCGAACACTCAGAATATTTAGTTATTATTTACAATTAATACTATGAGAATGTCAAAGTGGGGTGTTTCCTAATTTATGACCTTGAATTTTGGTAAAAGTTATCTCTCTCTATTTTTAACCAATAAAACAATATTAAAAAAAAAAAAAAAACTTTTCTGGTAAAAAAAAAAATCATTTTCTATTGTCATATTACTTCGAAATGCGTCACTCAACTACAGTATATCGATATTCTTATTATTTGAATTTTTAAATAAAAATGTGTCAGGTTCTGAAATTTTAATAAACCGATTAAAAGTGAAACACATTGGGTTTGAAAAGAAATTGTCAAAATTATCTTAGATTGAAATCTCAATCTCGTTAATACAAGTAAAGGTTTGATTGAATTGAATTGAACATATTTTATTGACAAAGTCAAAAGAATCGGACAAAAGTTCAGTAACTTAGATAGTCCTCTCATAATTAAGGTTTGGTTTGTTTTTATACATAAACATGTACCTAGCTGGCGATTTGTTGATTATATATATGATCTAAATGCCCCCCCCCCCCCCCCCCAAGAAATTAAAGTTAAGGTATTCAATGTATAATGAAGAAATTTGAACTATTTTTAATAATTTTAAACTGGTTAAATGTATTTTTAGATAATGATAAAAGTGAAATGAACCTAATTCAGAAGACTGATAACATGTATGGAGACATTCATTTTGCACGTTAAATTTTTTGAAGATACCTGCAAGAAAAATATTTGTTTAATTTCTCACAATTTCTGCGGTAAATAATTTATTTTCATTGATTATTTAATAAAGAGGGAGTTTTTGAATACTTTCAACAAAAGATTTGTTTGAAATTCAAATTACATTTTTTAACAAAATCTGATAAAACATGTCCTGCCCTTATACTTTAATGTAAAATTCAAGGAGCAATAAATTAGACAATAATCGATATTTTGTGAATTCATTTGATGGAGCATTCCTATTTTCTAATATCTTCATAATCCTACCATGATTAAAAATGCCGTTCCATTCATTTATTAGGTACAAAATATAGTCGTTATACACTGAATACGTTAAACACTCTTTTTTATATTGGACCGTATCAGCCAGTATGGATTCTTTTTTTTTTTATTTTTTCATTATCCTTAGTTGAATGTTTATCAGAGACAAGTATCCTCGGGGAGACTGTCCACCAACAGAGATACTTGTTCAGTAGATTAAATGTATATCAGAGACAAGTATCCTCAGGGAGAGTCTGTCCACCAACAGAGATACTTGTTCAGTAGATTAAATGTATATCAGAGACAAGTATCCTCGGGGAGAGTCTGTCCACCAACAGAGATACTTGTTCAGTAGATTAAATGTATATCAGAGACAAGTATCCTCGGGGAGAGTCTGTCTACCAACAGAGATACTTGTTCAGTAGATTAAATGTATATCAGAGACAAGTATCCTCGGGGAGAGTCTGTCCACCAACAGAGATACTTGTTCAGTAGATTAAATGTAATTCAGAGACAAGTATCCTCGGGGAGAGTCTGAACACCAACAGAGATACTTGTTCAGTAGATTAAATGTAATTCAGAGACAAGTATCCTCGGGGAGAGTCTGTCCACCAACAGAGATACTTGTTCAGTAGATTAAATGTAATTCAGAGACAAGTATCCTCGGGGAGAGTCTGTCCACCAACAGAGATACTTGTTCAGTAGATTAAATGTATATCAGAGACAAGTATCCTCGGGGAGAGTCTGTCCACCAACAGAGATACTTGTTCAGTAGATTAAATGTATAACAGAGACAAGTATCCTCGGGGAGAGTCTGAACACCAACAGAGATAATTGTTCAGTAGATTAAATGTATAACAGAGACAAGTATCCTCGGGGAGAGTCTGAACACCAACAGAGATACTTGTTCAGTAGATTAAATGTATAACAGAGACAAGTTTCCTCGGGGAGAGTCTGTCCACCGACAGAGAAACATGTTCAGTTGATTAAATGTATATCAGAAACAAGTATCCTCGGGAAGAGTCTGAACACCAACAGAGATACTTGTTCAGTAGATTAAATGTATAACAGAGACAAGTTTCCTCGGGGAGAGTCTGTCCACCGACAGAGAAACATGTTCAGTTGATTAAATGTATATCAGAGACAAGTATCCTCGGGGAGAGTCTGTCCACCGACAGAGAAACATGTTCAGTTGATTAAATGTATATCAGAGACAAGTATCCTCGGGGAGAGTCTGAACACCAACAGAGATACTTGTTCAGTACGCAGTACAGTTAAGGCAACATTTTCTTTAAAAACTCACGGAATCCGAAACATTTTATGCTTAACAGTTTTATTTTTTAGAAAGAAACTCTAGTTAAAATAGCTATTTGTTATCTTGAAGAGTATGTCCATCGCTTTTCACATCGGTATTTTTTGACATCATGTGACCCCCTGAAGTCACGTGGGTTCCGATTTTAGGTCAAAAAATGATATGTCAAATTTAACCAAAAAGTGCAAGGGCAAGGCAAACAAAAAATTAACTGCAAAATGTTTTATGTTGTCCCTATGTATCTATACTTTCTCAAAAGTGATGCTCATTCAGTTAGTTTTCCGATATAATTAAGTTATTCAGCTAAAACAGACAGTATTGTATGAAAAATAGGATATTTTCCTTATTTCATCGTGAATTATAAATTAACTAAAGGATTACAAAGAAATGAGCATCACTTTTTGAAAACTACACAATAAAATATATAATTTAAAATAAAAACCTACTTTTTAAATTGTCGCCTTGCCCTTGCACTTTTTGATTAAAAATTGAAATTTTGAATGAGTCAATCTAATTATAGTTTTCAAACGCATCATTGACCCAGCATGGGAGATAACTCTTGAGTACTTGATATAGTTTATTTACCTCGTAAATTTTAATAAATATACATGCGGACAGGGCTGGACTCTTTTTTTAACTAAATCAAAACGGTATGCATAAAATTCTTGACATTTCTTTCTATGTTGTGTATTCGTTCTCGATACATTGTACACATTTACTGTATGGTAAAAGACGTCTTTCAAACCTCCCGCATTTCCTCAAAGAAGTTAGTATTACACACACATAGGTCTAAATATTGCCGCTATATTCATGTAGAAAACAAATGGTTAATTAAAATATAGCTTCCTCTATTAATAAGAAATTAATTAGATACGTATCTATACCCCTCTCTTACTAATGTACGCATAGGCGTCGGAACCGGGGGGGGGGGGGGGGGGGCTTAGCCTACCTATAGCTACTTATTTGCAAATTATATAGATTACATAATGTAGGCTTTGGAATTTACCTTTCTCTGTTGGTTTACCCCCACCCTCTCTAATAGCCCCCCTTTCATTTTGCTTCCGACGCCTATGGTACACACACTTGTGTTAATAATTTTTCTTTTCTTTCTGCATACGAGATCATGAGGGGGAGGGGCTGGCAGATTTTAGAAATAAATACTTGCAGATCAGTGATCTCGCCCTTCCACGAATCAGAGTTTTTATTTTTTTGGCTTGTTAGACTTTTCAATGAAGAGAAAAATAAATGAATAATCTGTCCTTCATCTTGTTGATCGGAAATAAATATAGATAGTTTTCGATTGACCAAAAGTTACTTCCCGTTGGCCGCCATACTGGAGGTCCAAATGCCCATATTCCTTCATTGTTCAACCAATTAAAAAATTTTATATTTGCTATTTTGAATTAGAAATCATTATTTTTCTGAAGTATATAAATTTTTGGAAGCCTCCTTTATTTAAAAAAAATTATTTGATAAAGATTTTCCACCAAATATTTCTGCTATATTTTCTTAAACTTGGTAAGACAAAGAGGGAAAATCACTGAGTCGACCTCCAATATGGCGGCCAACGGGAGGTAACTTTCGCTAAATTCAGGCCTATCGAAAACTATCTATTAATCTGTCCTTCATTGACATGAGAATGAAAAAAATTTGACTTGGAAAAACTTGCCACCCCCCTCCCCTTCCCTCAGAATCAAATGGTGGTCCCTTATCCTATTTTGAATCAATCAGGGGGGGGTCTCTTGTCTCCTGTTTTTGGTAATTTATTGAAAAATAAATGAACACAATGTACATGCTGGAAATAAGATCTTGATGGACATCAGTACCCTCCACACAAAATATGTATGCAATAAGATTTTCAAATCTTAATAGCCTTTTCAACACCTGTACAGTAAATATATGAAAAAGTCAAATTATTATTTCTAGAAAATTTATTTAATAAACATTTCTTTACAAATCCAATGACAGACTAGGAATGCAGGGCAGGTGCAAATTATTTCCATCACCTCATGTTCTTGTGGATAAAATGAATTCTGAAAATATGAGAAAAATCAGGAAATACCATTATTGAAAGTAATTTGTGTTTAAAAAAAGTGAAATTAACAAAAATGCATTAAAATATTTAACATAGAATGCATATACATGTTTTCAATTCTTCTGTTAGTTTTTAACTATTATCAAAACAATTCAATAATCTTGCCAGGAATATTGTATGGTTTATAGCCAATATTGAGCATACCAGTTTCCTTAAATGATGAATTAACTTGCTGCCTGAATGAATCCATTAGTCCAACATTTGGGAATAGCTAGGCCTACAACACAATATATAAAGTATGCAGTTATATGCTATGAGATTACTAAATATACATTGTCGAATAAAATGGCATTACATTTGACAAAGCAAATTATGCTACATTGTATACTGTAGTGAATTTATGTTATTCATATAAATGGCAAAAAAATTGTGTTACAGAACTTCTCTGGGAAAGTGAAACCTCTGACATTTACAACAGTTATTAATACTAGAATATTTTCTAAACAAAATCCTGAGTTTCACCATTACCAAAATGAAAAAAAAAATTATATAGCACATGCATACTTTAAAAATGTGAAATTTTAATTAGAAGTATACATACATGTACCCTGTGGAGAAATGATTCATTTTTTATTTATTCATTCTTCATGTTCTTTAAGCCTGAAACTCTGGACAGCTACAATGATAAAAGTATTATACAAATATTTTTAATGTACATGTACATGTAATCTAAACAAAAAATGAATATTTTTTTTTCATTAATATAAAAATTCTAGAAAATTACAACCAGTTGAGGTTCTATGTTTTCAACATAATGACACTGATAATTTTTTTGAATTGTGTAGCATATTAGTATGTCAAATGAAATGATCATTGCTTGTTTAGGCCTAGTCACTAGTGAACCATTGACTGAAACAATGAAAACATCTCATTTAATTTAGTTTAAATTTGTGTTGTTAATGACCTCCATTACTACACATATTGTCTCAAAGAAAATGAGCTAATTGACAAGAACTCAGTACATATTTAGTGCAGTTAAATTTTAATAATTCTAAAAAGTCATAAAGTGTGCAACTTAGTATAGGGGAGGGGGGGGGGGGGGGGTTACACACAAGGCAATGCATTACAATTTTTCACTGACTGTGATAAATAATACATCTAAATGAACACGCACACACTCGGGGTTTTTCTTTGATGTTGATAAAAGCATGAAGAATACATATTGTAGATCTATACATGTATATGTACCTACATATGCGCATACATACCTGGCCTGGAATATTAGTGATGGATCTACGGAGCTTGTGCAAATCGTCTCTGTTTTCTGACATTCTCCGAAATAATGTCCTCATATTCTCGTAAAAGGGAGAAGCAATGCCTTGTCTCTTATCCTATCCCAATTTTCTTTAAAGATTGTGTGGTTATTGCATTTAAATCCACTGCAAATCTCAGCTGATGTGGCCACGCTTTTTAGATGTAAACAACATTCCGTGTCACCGAGTGCAAGCGCTTGGCTGAATTTGAAGCCGAATGCAGACAAACGACACATTAAAAGAGAATTATTTTAAAGACATGCTATTTAATATATGAGAAAATCACTAATTATTTTCCATTTAAACATAAAAATATTGCCGTTTATTACAAAGTCTTGCAAATATCAGTAAATAGTTATTTTGAGCACTATTTCCTTATATGGATCAATCAGGGCGGAGCAACTGTCATGACGTCAGACCTCATTATGACTTCATTACCATATTTTTTTCATGTGTTGCCTTAACTGTACTGCGTAGATTAAATGTATATCAGAGACAAGTATCCTCAGGGAGAGTCTGTCCACCGACAGAGATACATGTTCAGTTGATTAAATGTATAACAGAGACAAGTATCCTCGGGGAGAGTCTGAACACCAACAGAGATACTTGTTCAATAGATTAAATGTATAACAGAGACAAGTTTCCTCGGGGAGAGTCTGTCCACCGACAGAGAAACATGTTCACTTGATTTAATGTATATCAGAAACAAGTATCCTCGGGGAGAGTCTGAACACCAACAGAGATACATGTTCAGTTGATTAAATGTATATCAGAGACAAGTTTCCTCGGGGAGAGTCTGTCCACCGACAGAGAAACATGTTCAGTTGATTAAATGTATATCAGAGACAAGTATCCTCGGGGAGAGTCTGAACACCAACAGAGATACTTGTTCAGTAGATTAAATGTATATCAGAGACAAGTATCCTCGGGGAGAGTCTATCCACCAACAAAGATACTTGTTCAGTAGATGAAATGTATATTAGAGACAAGTATCCTCGGGGAGAGTCTGTCCACCAACAGAGATACTTGTTCAGTAGATTAAATGTATATTAGAGACAAGTTTCCTCGGGGAGAGTCTGTCCGCCGACAGATACTTGTTCAGTTGATTTAATGTATATCAGAGACAAGTATCCTCGGGGAGAGTCTGAACACCAAAAGAGATAATTGTTCAGTAGATTAAATGTATATCAGAGACAAGTATCCTCGGGGAG